>NW_025724969.1:0-250000 GCF_021155765.1 Diprion similis
TTCTATACATGCTAGCGACCTAAAACTTGTTTTATCGCATTCGGCGCGTCAAATTACGCCGGAAACGGCCGTCTTTGTTTTGATATTGCTCGAAACATGAAGTCGAAGTCCGTTTGTTTGTTTTTCAGATATCGGTTGGTAACTTTTTTTCTATACATGCTAGCGACCTAAAACTTGTTTTATCGCATTCAGCGCGTCAAATTACGCCGGAAACGGTCGTTTTTGTTTTGATATTGCTCGAAACACGAAGTCGAAGTCCGTTTGTTTGTTTTTCAGATATCGGTTGGTAACTTTTTTTCTATACATGCTAGCGACCTAAAACTTGTTTTATCGCATTCAGCGCGTCAAATTACGCCGGAAACGGCCGTCTTTGTTTTGATATTGCACGAAACACGAAGTCGAAGTCCGTTTGTTTGTTTTTCAGATATCGGTTGGTAACTTTTTTTCTATACATGCTAGCGACCCAAAACTTGTTTTATCGCATTCAGCGCGTCAAATTACGCCGGAAACGGTCGTCTTTGTTTTGATATTGCTCGAAACACGAAGTCGAAGTCCGTTTGTTTGTTTTCAGATATCGGTTGGTAACTTTTTTTCTATACATGCTAGCGACCTAAAACTTGTTTTATCGCATTCAGCGCGTCAAATTACGCCGGAAACTGTCGTCTTTGTTTTGATATTGCTCGAAACACGAAGTCAAAGTCCGTTTGTTTGTTTTCCAGATATCGGTTGGTAACTTTTTTTCTATACATGCTAGCGACCTAAAACTTGTTTTATCGCATTCAGCGCGTCAAATTACGCCGGAAACGGTCGTCTTTGTTTTGATATTGCTCGAAACACGAAGTCGAAGTCCGTTTGTTTGTTTTCCAGATATCGGTTGGTAACTTTTTTTCTATACATGCTAGCGACCTAAAACTTGTTTTATCGCATTCCGCGCGTCAGATTACGCCGGAAACGGTCGTCTTTGTTTTGATATTGCTCGAAACACGAAGTCGAAGTCCGTTTGTTTGTTTTTCAGATATCGGTGAGTAACTTTTTTTCTATACATGCTAGCGACCTAAAACTTGTTTTATCGCATTCGGCGCGTCAAATTACGCCGGAAACGGCCGTCTTTGTTTTGATATTGCTCGAAACATGAAGTCGAAGTCCGTTTGTTTGTTTTTCAGATATCGGTTGGTAACTTTTTTTCTATACATGCTAGCGACCTAAAACTTGTTTTATCGCATTCAGCGCGTCAAATTACGCCGGAAACGGTCGTTTTTGTTTTGATATTGCTCGAAACACGAAGTCGAAGTCCGTTTGTTTGTTTTTCAGATATCGGTTGGTAACTTTTTTTCTATACATGCTAGCGACCTAAAACTTGTTTTATCGCATTCAGCGCGTCAAATTACGCCGGAAACGGTCGTTTTTGTTTTGATATTGCTCGAAACACGAAGTCGAAGTCCGTTTGTTTGTTTTTCAGATATCGGTTGGTAACTTTTTTTCTATACATGCTAGCGACCTAAAACTTGTTTTATCGCATTCAGCGCGTCAAATTACGCCGGAAACGGCCGTCTTTGTTTTGATATTGCACGAAACACAAAGTCGAAGTCCGTTTGTTTGTTTTTCAGATATCGGTTGGTAACTTTTTTTCTATACATGCTAGCGACCTAAAACTTGTTTTATCGCATTCAGCGCGTCAAATTACGCCGGAAACGGTCGTCTTTGTTTCGATATTGCTCGAAACACGAAGTCGAAGTCCGTTTGTTTGTTTTTCAGATATCGGTTGGTAACTTTTTTTCTATACATGCTAGCGACCTAAAACTTGTTTTATCGCATTCAGCGCGTCAAATTACGCCGGAAACGGTCGTTTTTGTTTTGATATTGCTCGGAACACGAAGTCGAAGTCCGTTTGTTTGTTTTTCAGATATCGGTTGGTAACTTTTTTTCTATACATGCTAGCGACCTAAAACTTGTTTTATCGCATTCAGCGCGTCAAATTACGCCGGAAACGGCCGTCTTTGTTTTGATATTGCACGAAACACGAAGTCGAAGTCCGTTTGTTTGTTTTTCAGATATCGGTTGGTAACTTTTTTTCTATACATGCTAGCGACCTAAAACTTGTTTTATCGCATTCAGCGCGTCAAATTACGCCGGAAACGGTCGTCTTTGTTTTGATATTGCTCGAAACACGAAGTCGAAGTCCGTTTGTTTGTTTTCAGATATCGGTTGGTAACTTTTTTTCTATACATGCTAGCGACCTAAAACTTGTTTTATCGCATTCAGCGCGTCAAATTACGCCGGAAACTGTCGTCTTTGTTTTGATATTGCTCGAAACACGAAGTCAAAGTCCGTTTGTTTGTTTTCCAGATATCGGTTGGTAACTTTTTTTCTATACATGCTAGCGACCTAAAACTTGTTTTATCGCATTCAGCGCGTCAAATTACGCCGGAAACGGTCGTCTTTGTTTTGATATTGCTCGAAACACGAAGTCGAAGTCCGTTTGTTTGTTTTCCAGATATCGGTTGGTAACTTTTTTTCTATACATGCTAGCGACCTAAAACTTGTTTTATCGCATTCCGCGCGTCAGATTACGCCGGAAACGGTCGTCTTTGTTTTGATATTGCTCGAAACACGAAGTCGAAGTCCGTTTGTTTGTTTTTCAGATATCGGTTGGTAACTTTTTTTCTATACATGCTAGCGACCTAAAACTTGTTTTATCGCATTCAGCGCGTCAAATTACGCCGGAAACGGTCGTCTTTGTTTCGATATTGCTCGAAACACGAAGTCGAAGTCCGTTTGTTTGTTTTTCAGATATCGGTTGGTAACTTTTTTTCTATACATGCTAGCGACCTAAAACTTGTTTTATCGCATTCAGCGCGTCAAATTACGCCGGAAACGGTCGTTTTTGTTTTGATATTGCTCGGAACACGAAGTCGAAGTCCGTTTGTTTGTTTTTCAGATATCGGTTGGTAACTTTTTTTCTATACATGCTAGCGACCTAAAACTTGTTTTATCGCATTCAGCGCGTCAAATTACGCCGGAAACTGTCGTCTTTGTTTTGATATTGCTCGAAACACGAAGTCAAAGTCCGTTTGTTTGTTTTCCAGATATCGGTTGGTAACTTTTTTTCTATACATGCTAGCGACCTAAAACTTGTTTTATCGCATTCAGCGCGTCAAATTACGCCGGAAACGGTCGTCTTTGTTTTGATATTGCTCGAAACACGAAGTCGAAGTCCGTTTGTTTGTTTTCCAGATATCGGTTGGTAACTTTTTTTCTATACATGCTAGCGACCTAAAACTTGTTTTATCGCATTCCGCGCGTCAGATTACGCCGGAAACGGTCGTCTTTGTTTTGATATTGCTCGAAACACGAAGTTGAAGTCCGTTTGTTTGTTTTTTAGATATCGGTGAGTAACTTTTTTTCTATACATGCTAGCGACCTAAAACTTGTTTTATCGCATTCGGCGCGTCAAATTACGCCGGAAACGGCCGTCTTTGTTTTGATATTGCTCGAAACACGAAGTCAAAGTCCGTTTGTTTGTTTTTCAGATATCGGTTGGTAACTTTTTTTCTATACATGCTCGCGACCTAAAACTTGTTTTATCGCATTCAGCGCGTCAAATTACGCCGGAAACGGCCGTCTTTGTTTTGATATTGCACGAAACACGAAGTCGAAGTCCGTTTGTTTGTTTTTCAGATATCGGTTGGTAACTTTTTTTCTATACATGCTCGCGACCTTAAACTTGTTTTATCGCATTCGGCGCGTCAAATTACGCCGGAAACGGCCGTCTTTGTTTTGATATTGCTCGAAACACGAAGTCGAAGTCCGTTTGTTTGTTTTTCAGATATCGGTGAGTAACTTTTTTTCTATACATGCTAGCAACCTAAAACTTGTTTTATCGCATTCGGCGCGTCAAATTACGCCGGAAACGGCCGTCTTTGTTTTGATATTGCTCGAAACACGAAGTCGAAGTCCGTTTGTTTGTTTTTCAGATATCGGTTGGTAACTTTTTTTCTATACATGCTAGCGACCTAAAACTTGTTTTATCGCATTCAGCGCGTCAAATTACGCCGGAAACGGTCGTCTTTGTTTCGATATTGCTTAAAACACGAAGTCGAATTCCGTTCGTTTGTTTTGTGGATATCGGTTGGTAACTTTTTTTCTATACATGCTAGCGACCTAAAACTTGTTTTATCGCATTCAGCGCGTCGAATTACGCCGGAAACGGCCGTCTTTGTTTTGATATTGCACGAAACACGAAGTCGAAGTCCGTTTGTTTGTTTTTCAGATATCGGTTGGTAACTTTTTTTCTATACATGCTAGCGACCTAAAACTTGTTTTATCGCATTCAGCGCGTCAAATTACGCCGGAAACGGTCGTCTTTGTTTTGATATTGCTCGAAACACGAAGTCGAAGTCCGTTTGTTTGTTTTTCAGATATCGGTTGGTCACTTTTTTTCTATACATGCTAGCGGCCTAAAACTTGTTTTATCGCATTCAGCGCGTCAAATTACGCCGGAAACGGTCGTCTTTGTTTTGATATTGCTCGAAACACGAAGTCGAAGTCCGTTTGTTTGTTTTCCAGATATCGGTTGGTAACTTTTTTTCTATACATGCTAGCGACCTAAAACTTGTTTCATCGCATTCAGCGCGTCAAATTACGCCGAAAACGGCCGTCTTTGTTTTGATATTGCTCGAAACACGAAGTCGAAGTCCGTTTGTTTGTTTTCCAGATATCGGTTAGTAACTTTTTTTCTATACATGCTAGCGACCTAAAACTTGTTTTATCGCATTCAGCGCGTCAAATTACGCCGAAAACGGCCGTCTTTGTTTTGATATTGCTCGAAACACGAAGTCGAAGTCCGTTTGTTTGTTTTTCAGATATCGGTTGGTAACTTTTTTTCTATACATGCTAGCGACCTAAAACTTGTTTTATCGCATTCAGCGCGTCAAATTACGCCGAAAACGGTCGTCTTTGTTTTGATATTGCTCGAAACACGAAGTCGGAATCCGTTTGTTTGTTTTCCAGATATCGGTTGGTAACTTTTTTTCTATACATGCTAGCGACCTAAAACTTGTTTTATCGCATTCAGCGCGTCAAATTACGCCGGAAACGGTCGTCTTTGTTTTGATATTGCTCGAAACACGAAGTCGAAGTCCGTTTGTTTGTTTTTCAGATTTCGGTTGGTAACTTTTTTTCTATACATGCTAGCGACCTAAAACTTGTTTTATCGCATTCAGCGCGTCAAATTACGCCGGAAACTGTCGTCTTTGTTTTGATATTGCTCGAAACACGAAGTCAAAGTCCGTTTGTTTGTTTTCCAGATATCGGTTGGTAACTTTTTTTCTATACATGCTAGCGACCTAAAACTTGTTTCATCGCATTCCGCGCGTCAAATTACGCCGGAAACGGTCGTCTTTGTTTTGATATTGCTCGAAACACGAAGTCGAAGTCCGTTTGTTTGTTTTTCAGATATCGGTTGGTAACTTTTTTTCTATACATGCTAGCGACCTAAAACTTGTTTCATCGCATTCAGCGCGTCAAATTACGCCGGAAACGGTCGTCTTTGTTTCGATATTGCTCGAAACACGAAGTCGAAGTCCGTTTGTTTGTTTTTCAGATATCGGTTGGTAACTTTTTTTCTATACATGCTAGCGACCTAAAACTTGTTTTATCGCATTCAGCGCGTCAAATTACGCCGGAAACGGTCGTCTTTGTTTTGATATTGCTCGAAACACGAAGTCGAAGTTCGTTTGTTTGTTTTCCAGATATCGGTTGGTAACTTTTTTTCTATACATGCTAGCGACCTAAAACTTGTTTTATCGCATTCAGCGCGTCAAATTACGCCGGCAACGGCCGTCTTTGTTTTGATATTGCTCGAAACACGAAGTCGAAGTCCGTTTGTTTGTTTTTCAGATATCGGTTGGTAACTTTTTTTCTATACATGCGAGCGACCTAAAACTTGTTTTATCGCATTCAGCGCGTCGTATTACGCCGGAAACGGTCGTCTTTGTTTTGATATTGCTCGAAACACGAAGTCGAAGTCCGTTTGTTTGTTTTTCAGATATCGGTGAGTAACTTTTTTTCCATACATGATAGCGACCTAAAACTTGTTTTATCGCATTCGGCGCGTCAAATTACGCCGGAAACGGCCGTCTTTGTTTTGATATTGCTCGAAACACGAAGTCGAAGTCCGTTTGTTTGTTTTTCAGATATCGGTTGGTAACTTTATTTCTATACATGATAGCGACCTAAAACTTGTTTTATCGCATTCAGCGCGTCAAATTACGCCGGAAACGGCCGTCTTTGTTTTGATATTGCTCGAAACACGAAGTCGAAGTCCGTTTGTTTGTTTTTCAGATATCGGTGAGTAACTTTTTTTCTTTACATGCTAGCGACCTAAAACTTGTTTTATCGCATTCGGCGCGTCAAATTACGCCGGAAACGGCCGTATTTGTTTTGATATTGCTCGAAACACGAAGTCGAAGTCCGTTTGTTTGTTTTTCAGATATCGGTTGGTAACTTTTTTTCTATACATGCTAGCGACCTAAAACTTGTTTTATCGCATTCAGCGCGTCAAATTACGCCGGAAACGGTCGTTTTTGTTTTGATATTGCTCGAAACACGAAGTCGAAGTCCGTTTGTTTTTTTTTTCAGATATCGGTGAGTAACTTTTTTTCTATACATGCTCGCGACCTAAAACTTGTTTTATCGCATTCAGCGCGTCAAATTACGCCGGAAACGGCCGTCTTTGTTTTGATATTGCACGAAACACGAAGTCGAAGTCCGTTTGTTTGTTTTTCAGATATCGGTTGGTAACTTTTTTTCTATACATGCTAGCGACCTAAAACTTGTTTTATCGCATTCAGCGCGTCAAATTCCGCCGGAAACGGTCGTCTTTGTTTTGATATTGCTCGAAACACGAAGTCGAAGTCCGTTTGTTTGTTTTTCAGATATCGGTTGGTAACTTTTTTTCTATACATGCGAGCGACCTAAAACTTGTTTTATCGCATTCAGCGCGTCGTATTACGCCGGAAACGGTCGTCTTTGTTTTGATATTGCTCGAAACACGAAGTCGAAGTCCGTTTGTTTGTTTTTCAGATATCGGTGAGTAACTTTTTTTCCATACATGATAGCGACCTAAAACTTGTTTTATCGCATTCGGCGCGTCAAATTACGCCGGAAACGGCCGTCTTTGTTTTGATATTGCTCGAAACACGAAGTCGAAGTCCGTTTGTTTGTTTTTCAGATATCGGTTGGTAACTTTATTTCTATACATGATAGCGACCTAAAACTTGTTTTATCGCATTCAGCGCGTCAAATTACGCCGGAAACGGCCGTCTTTGTTTTGATATTGCTCGAAACACGAAGTCGAAGTCCGTTTGTTTGTTTTTCAGATATCGGTGAGTAACTTTTTTTCTTTACATGCTAGCGACCTAAAACTTGTTTTATCGCATTCGGCGCGTCAAATTACGCCGGAAACGGCCGTATTTGTTTTGATATTGCTCGAAACACGAAGTCGAAGTCCGTTTGTTTGTTTTTCAGATATCGGTTGGTAACTTTTTTTCTATACATGCTAGCGACCTAAAACTTGTTTTATCGCATTCAGCGCGTCAAATTACGCCGGAAACGGTCGTTTTTGTTTTGATATTGCTCGAAACACGAAGTCGAAGTCCGTTTGTTTTTTTTTTCAGATATCGGTGAGTAACTTTTTTTCTATACATGCTCGCGACCTAAAACTTGTTTTATCGCATTCAGCGCGTCAAATTACGCCGGAAACGGCCGTCTTTGTTTTGATATTGCACGAAACACGAAGTCGAAGTCCGTTTGTTTGTTTTTCAGATATCGGTTGGTAACTTTTTTTCTATACATGCTAGCGACCTAAAACTTGTTTTATCGCATTCAGCGCGTCAAATTCCGCCGGAAACGGTCGTCTTTGTTTTGATATTGCTCGAAACACGAAGTCGAAGTCCGTTTGTTTGTTTTTCAGATATCGGTTGGTAACTTTTTTTTTATACATGCTAGCGACCTAAAACTTGTTTTATCGCATTCAGCGCGTCAAATTACGCCGGAAACGGTCGTCTTTGTTCTGATATTGCTCGAAACACGGAGTCGAATTCCGTTTGTTTGTTTCGTGGATATCGGTTGGTAACTTTTTTTCTATACATGCTAGCGACCTAAAACTTGTTTTATCGCATTCAGCGCGTCAAATTACGCCGGAAACGGTCGTCTTTGTTTTGATATTGCTCGAAACACGAAGTCGGAATCCGTTTGTTTGTTTTCCAGATATCGGTTGGTAACTTTTTTTCTATACATGCTAGCGACCTAAAACTTGTTTTATCGCATTCAGCGCGTCAAATTACGCCGGAAACGGTCGTCTTTGTTTTGATATTGCTCGAAACACGAAGTCGAAGTCCGTTTGTTTGTTTTTCAGATTTCGGTTGGTAACTTTTTTTCTATACATGCTAGCGACCTAAAACTTGTTTTATCGCATTCAGCGCGTCAAATTACGCCGGAAACTGTCGTCTTTGTTTTGATATTGCTCGAAACACGAAGTCAAAGTCCGTTTGTTTGTTTTCCAGATATCGGTTGGTAACTTTTTTTCTATACATGCTAGCGACCTAAAACTTGTTTCATCGCATTCCGCGCGTCAAATTACGCCGGAAACGGTCGTCTTTGTTTTGATATTGCTCGAAACACGAAGTCGAAGTCCGTTTGTTTGTTTTTCAGATATCGGTGAGTAACTTTTTTTCTATACATGCTAGCGACCTAAAACTTGTTTTATCGCATTCGGCGCGTCAAATTACGCCGGAAACGGCCGTCTTTGTTTTGATATTGCTCGAAACACGGAGTCGAAGTCCGTTTGTTTGTTTTTCAGATATCGGTTGGTAACTTTTTTTCTATACATGCTAGCGACCTAAAACTTGTTTTATCGCATTCAGCGCGTCAAATTACGCCGGAAACGGTCGTTTTTGTTTTGATATTGCTCGAAACACGAAGTCGAAGTCCGTTTGTTTGTTTTTCAGATATCGGTGAGTAACTTTTTTTCTATACATGCTAGCGACCTAAAACTTGTTTTATCGCATTCGGCGCGTCAAATTACGCCGGAAACGGCCGTCTTTGTTTTGATATTGCTCGAAACACGGAGTCGAAGTCCGTTTGTTTGTTTTTCAGATATCGGTTGGTAACTTTTTTTCTATACATGCTAGCGACCTAAAACTTGTTTTATCGCATTCAGCGCGTCAAATTACGCCGGAAACGGTCGTTTTTGTTTTGATATTGCTCGAAACACGAAGTCGAAGTCCGTTTGTTTGTTTTTCAGATATCGGTGAGTAACTTTTTTTCTATACATGCTAGCGACCTAAAACTTGTTTTATCGCATTCGGCGCGTCAAATTACGCCGGAAACGGCCGTCTTTGTTTTGATATTGCTCGAAACACGAAGTCGAAGTCCGTTTGTTCGTTTTTCAGATATCGGTTGGTAACTTTTTTTCTATACATGCTAGCGACCTAAAACTTGGTTCATCGCATTCCGCGCGTCAAATTACGCCGGAAACGGTCGTCTTTGTTTTGATATTGCTCGAAACACGAAGTCGAAGTCCGTTTGTTTGTTTTTCAGATATCGGTGAGTAACTTTTTTTCTATACATGCTAGCGACCTAAAACTTGTTTTATCGCATTCGGCGCGTCAAATTACGCCGGAAACGGCCGTCTTTGTTTTGATATTGCTCGAAACACGGAGTCGAAGTCCGTTTGTTTGTTTTTCAGATATCGGTTGGTAACTTTTTTTCTATACATGCTAGCGACCTAAAACTTGTTTTATCGCATTCAGCGCGTCAAATTACGCCGGAAACGGTCGTTTTTGTTTTGATATTGCTCGAAACACGAAGTCGAAGTCCGTTTGTTTGTTTTTCAGATATCGGTGAGTAACTTTTTTTCTATACATGCTAGCGACCTAAAACTTGTTTTATCGCATTCGGCGCGTCAAATTACGCCGGAAACGGCCGTCTTTGTTTTGATATTGCTCGAAACACGGAGTCGAAGTCCGTTTGTTTGTTTTTCAGATATCGGTTGGTAACTTTTTTTCTATACATGCTAGCGACCTAAAACTTGTTTTATCGCATTCAGCGCGTCAAATTACGCCGGAAACGGTCGTTTTTGTTTTGATATTGCTCGAAACACGAAGTCGAAGTCCGTTTGTTTGTTTTTCAGATATCGGTGAGTAACTTTTTTTCTATACATGCTAGCGACCTAAAACTTGTTTTATCGCATTCGGCGCGTCAAATTACGCCGGAAACGGCCGTCTTTGTTTTGATATTGCTCGAAACACGAAGTCGAAGTCCGTTTGTTTGTTTTTCAGATATCGGTTGGTAACTTTTTTTCTATACATGCTAGCGACCTAAAACTTGTTTTATCGCATTCAGCGCGTCAAATTACGCCGGAAACGGCCGTCTTTGTTTTGATATTGCTCGAAACACGAAGTCGAAGTCCGTTTGTTTGTTTTTCAGATATCGGTTGGTAACTTTTTTTCTATACATGCTAGCGACCTGATACTTGTTTTATCGCATTCAGCGCGTCAAATTACGCCGGGAACGGTCGTCTTTGTTTTGATATTGCTCGAAACACGAAGTCGAAGTCCGTTTGTTTGTTTTTCAGATATCGGTGAGTAACTTTTTTTCTATACATGCTAGCGACCTAAAACTTGTTTTATCGCATTCGGCGCGTCAAATTACGCCGGAAACGGCCGTCTTTGTTTTGATATTGCTCGAAACACGAAGTCGAAGTCCGTTTGTTTGTTTTTCAGATATCGGTTGGTAACTTTTTTTCTATACATGCTAGCGACCTAAAACTTGTTTTATCGCATTCAGCGCGTCAAATTACGCCGGAAACGGTCGTCTTTGTTTTGATATTGCTCGAAACACGAAGTCGAAGTCCGTTTGTTTGTTTTTCAGATATCGGTTGGTAACTTTTTTTCTATACATGCTAGCGACCTAAAACTTGTTTTATCGCATTCAGCGCGTCAAATTACGCCGGAAACGGTCGTCTTTGTTTTGATATTGCTCGAAACACGAAGTCGAAGTCCGTTTGTTTGTTTTTCAGATATCGGTTGGTAACTTTTTTTCTATACATGCTCGCGACCTAAAACTTGTTTTATCGCATTCAGCGCGTCAAATTACGCCGGAAACGGCCGTCTTTGTTTTGATATTGCACGAAACACGAAGTCGAAGTCCGTTTGTTTGTTTTTCAGATATCGGTTGGTAACTTTTTTTCTATACATGCTCGCGACCTAAAACTTGTTTTATCGCATTCGGCGCGTCAAATTACGCCGGAAACGGCCGTCTTTGTTTTGATATTGCTCGAAACACGAAGTCGAAGTCCGTTTGTTTGTTTTTCAGATATCGGTGAGTAACTTTTTTTCTATACATGCTAGCAACCTAAAACTTGTTTTATCGCATTCGGCGCGTCAAATTACGCCGGAAACGGCCGTCTTTGTTTTGATATTGCTCGAAACACGAAGTCGAAGTCCGTTTGTTTGTTTTTCAGATATCGGTTGGTAACTTTTTTTCTATACATGCTAGCGACCTAAAACTTGTTTTATCGCATTCAGCGCGTCAAATTACGCCGGAAACGGTCGTCTTTGTTTTGATATTGCTTAAAACACGAAGTCGAATTCCGTTCGTTTGTTTTGTGGATATCGGTTGGTAACTTTTTTTCTAGACATGCTAGCGACCTAAAACTTGTTTTATCGCATTCAGCGCGTCAAATTACGCCGGAAACGGTCGTCTTTGTTTTGATATTGCTCGAAACACGAAGTCGAAGTCCGTTTGTTTGTTTTTCAGATATCGGTTGGTAACTTTTTTTCTATACATGCTAGCGACCTAAAACTTGTTTTATCGCATTCAGCGCGTCAAATTACGCCGGAAGCGGTCGTCTTTGTTTTGATATTGCTCGAAACACGAAGTCGAAGTCCGTTTGTTTGTTTTTCAGATATCGGTTGGTAACTTTTTTTCTATACATGCTAGCGACCTAAAACTTGTTTTATCGCATTCAGCGCGTCAAATTACGCCGGAAACGGTCGTCTTTGTTTTGATATTGCTCGAAACACGAAGTCGAAGTCCGTTTGTTTGTTTTTCAGATATCGGTTGGTAACTTTTTTTCTATACATGCTAGCGACCTAAAACTTGTTTTATCGCATTCAGCGCGTCAAATTACGCCGGAAGCGGTCGTCTTTGTTTTGATATTGCTCGAAACACGAAGTCGAAGTCCGTTTGTTTGTTTTTCAGATTTCGGTTGGTAACTTCTTTTCTATACATGCTCGCGACCTAAAACTTGTTTTATCGCATTCAGCGCGTCAAATTACGCCGGAAACGGTCGTCTTTGTTTTGATATTGCTCGAAACACGAAGTCGAAGTCCGTTTGTTTGTTTTTCAGATATCGGTTGGTAACTTTTTTTCTATACATGCTCGCGACCTAAAACTTGTTTTATCGCATTCAGCGCGTCAAATTACGCCGGAAACGGCCGTCTTTGTTTTGATATTGCACGAAACACGAAGTCGAAGTCCGTTTTTTTGTTTTTCAGATATCGGTTGGTAACTTTTTTTCTATACATGCTCGCGACCTAAAACTTGTTTTATCGCATTCAGCGCGTCAAATTACGCCGGAAGCGGTCGTCTTTGTTTTGATATTGCTCGAAACACGAAGTCGAAGTCCGTTTGTTTGTTTTTCAGATTTCGGTTGGTAACTTCTTTTCTATACATGCTAGCGACCTAAAACTTGTTTTATCGCATTCAGCGCGTCAAATTACGCCGGAAACGGTCGTCTTTGTTTTGATATTGCTCGAAACACGAAGTCGAAGTCCATTTGTTTGTTTTTCAGATATCGGTTGGTAACTTTTTTTCTATACATGCTCGCGACCTAAAACTTGTTTTATCGCATTCAGCGCGTCAAATTACGCCGGAAACGGCCGTCTTTGTTTTGATATTGCACGAAACACGAAGTCGAAGTCCGTTTTTTTGTTTTTCAGATATCGGTTGGTAACTTTTTTTCTATACATGCTCGCGACCTAAAACTTGTTTTATCGCATTCAGCGCGTCAAATTACGCCGGAAACGGCCGTCTTTGTTTTGATATTGCACGAAACACGAAGTCGAAGTCCGTTTGTTTGTTTTTCAGATATCGGTTGGTAACTTTTTTTCTATACATGCTCGCGACCTAAAACTTGTTTTATCGCATTCAGCGCGTCAAATTACGCCGGAAACGGTCGTCTTTGTTTTGATATTGCTCGAAACACGAAGTCGAAGTCCGTTTGTTTGTTTTTCAGATATCGGTTGGTAACTTTTTTTCTATACATGCTAGCGACCTAAAACTTGTTTTATCGCATTCAGCGCGTCAAATTACGCCGGAAGCGGTCGTCTTTGTTTTGATATTGCTCGAAACACGAAGTCGAAGTCCGTTTGTTTGTTTTTCAGATATCGGTTGGTAACTTTTTTTCTATACATGCTAGCGACCTAAAACTTGTTTTATCGCATTCAGCGCGTCAAATTACGCCGGAAACGGTCGTCTTTGTTTTGATATTGCTCGAAACACGAAGTCGAAGTCCGTTTGTTTGTTTTTCAGATATCGGTTGGTAACTTTTTTTCTATACATGCTAGCGACCTAAAACTTGTTTTATCGCATTCAGCGCGTCAAATTACGCCGGAAGCGGTCGTCTTTGTTTTGATATTGCTCGAAACACGAAGTCGAAGTCCGTTTGTTTGTTTTTCAGATTTCGGTTGGTAACTTCTTTTCTATACATGCTCGCGACCTAAAACTTGTTTTATCGCATTCAGCGCGTCAAATTACGCCGGAAACGGTCGTCTTTGTTTTGATATTGCTCGAAACACGAAGTCGAAGTCCGTTTGTTTGTTTTTCAGATATCGGTTGGTAACTTTTTTTCTATACATGCTCGCGACCTAAAACTTGTTTTATCGCATTCAGCGCGTCAAATTACGCCGGAAACGGCCGTCTTTGTTTTGATATTGCACGAAACACGAAGTCGAAGTCCGTTTTTTTGTTTTTCAGATATCGGTTGGTAACTTTTTTTCTATACATGCTCGCGACCTAAAACTTGTTTTATCGCATTCAGCGCGTCAAATTACGCCGGAAGCGGTCGTCTTTGTTTTGATATTGCTCGAAACACGAAGTCGAAGTCCGTTTGTTTGTTTTTCAGATTTCGGTTGGTAACTTCTTTTCTATACATGCTAGCGACCTAAAACTTGTTTTATCGCATTCAGCGCGTCAAATTACGCCGGAAACGGTCGTCTTTGTTTTGATATTGCTCGAAACACGAAGTCGAAGTCCATTTGTTTGTTTTTCAGATATCGGTTGGTAACTTTTTTTCTATACATGCTCGCGACCTAAAACTTGTTTTATCGCATTCAGCGCGTCAAATTACGCCGGAAACGGCCGTCTTTGTTTTGATATTGCACGAAACACGAAGTCGAAGTCCGTTTTTTTGTTTTTCAGATATCGGTTGGTAACTTTTTTTCTATACATGCTCGCGACCTAAAACTTGTTTTATCGCATTCAGCGCGTCAAATTACGCCGGAAACGGCCGTCTTTGTTTTGATATTGCACGAAACACGAAGTCGAAGTCCGTTTGTTTGTTTTTCAGATATCGGTTGGTAACTTTTTTTCTATACATGCTAGCGACCTAAAACTTGTTTTATCGCATTCAGCGCGTCAAATTACGCCGGAAACAGTCGTCTTTGTTTTGATATTGCTCGAAACACGAAGTCGAAGTCCGTTTGTTTGTTTTTCAGATATCGGTTGGTAACTTTTTTTCTATACATGCTAGCGACCTAAAACTTGTTTTATCGCATTCAGCGCGTCAAATTACGCCGGAAACGGTCGTCTTTGTTTTGATATTGCTCGAAACACGAAGTCGAAGTCCGTTTGTTTGTTTTTCAGATATCGGTTGGTAACTTTTTTTCTGTACATGCTAGCGACCTAAAACTTGTTTCATCGCATTCAGCGCGTCAAATTACGCCGGAAACGGTCGTCTTTGTTTCGATATTGCTCGAAACACGAAGTCGAAGTCCGTTTGTTTGTTTTTCAGATATCGGTTGGTAACTTTTTTTCTATACATGCTAGCGACCTAAAACTTGTTTTATCGCATTCAGCGCGTCAAATTACGCCGGAAGCGGTCGTCTTTGTTTTGATATTGCTCGAAACACGAAGTCGAAGTCCGTTTGTTTGTTTTTCAGATATCGGTTGGTAACTTTTTTTCTATACATGCTAGCGACCTAAAACTTGTTTTATCGCATTCAGCGCGTCAAATTACGCCGGAAACGGTCGTCTTTGTTTTGATATTGCTCGAAACACGAAGTCGGAGTCCGTTTGTTTGTTTTTCAGATATCGGTTGGTAACTTTTTTTCTATACATGCTAGCGACCTAAAACTTGTTTTATCGCATTCAGCGCGTCAAATTACGCCGGAAGCGGTCGTCTTTGTTTTGATATTGCTCGAAACACGAAGTCGAAGTCCGTTTGTTTGTTTTTCAGATTTCGGTTGGTAACTTCTTTTCTATACATGCTAGCGACCTAAAACTTGTTTTATCGCATTCAGCGCGTCAAATTACGCCGGAAACGGTCGTCTTTGTTTTGATATTGCTCGAAACACGAAGTCGAAGTCCGTTTGTTTGTTTTTCAGATATCGGTTGGTAACTTTTTTTCTATACATGCTCGCGACCTAAAACTTGTTTTATCGCATTCAGCGCGTCAAATTACGCCGGAAACGGCTGTCTTTGTTTTGATATTGCACGAAACACGAAGTCGAAGTCCGTTTTTTTGTTTTTCAGATATCGGTTGGTAACTTTTTTTCTATACATGCTCGCGACCTAAAACTTGTTTTATCGCATTCAGCGCGTCAAATTACGCCGGAAACGGCCGTCTTTGTTTTGATATTGCACGAAACACGAAGTCGAAGTCCGTTTGTTTGTTTTTCAGATATCGGTTGGTAACTTTTTTTCTATACATGCTAGCGACCTAAAACTTGTTTTATCGCATTCAGCGCGTCAAATTACGCCGGAAACGGTCGTCTTTGTTTTGATATTGCTCGAAACACGAAGTCGAAGTCCGTTTGTTTGTTTTTCAGATATCGGTTGGTAACTTTTTTTCTATACATGCTAGCGACCTAAAACTTGTTTTATCGCATTCAGCGCGTCAAATTACGCCGGAAACGGTCGTCTTTGTTTTGATATTGCTCGAAACACGAAGTCGAAGTCCGTTTGTTTGTTTTTCAGATATCGGTTGGTAACTTTTTTTCTATACATGCTAGCGACCTAAAACTTGTTTCATCGCATTCAGCGCGTCAAATTACGCCGGAAACGGTCGTCTTTGTTTCGATATTGCTCGAAACACGAAGTCGAAGTCCGTTTGTTTGTTTTTCAGATATCGGTTGGTAACTTTTTTTCTATACATGCTAGCGACCTAAAACTTGATTTATCGCATTCAGCGCGTCAAATTACGCCGGAAACAGTCGTCTTTGTTTTGATATTGCTCGAAACACGAAGTCGAAGTCCGTTTGTTTGTTTTTCAGATATCGGTTGGTAACTTTTTTTTTATACATGCTAGCGACCTAAAACTTGTTTTATCGCATTCAGCGCGTCAAATTACGCCGGAAACGGCCGTCTTTGTTTTGATATTGCACGAAACACGAAGTCGAAGCCCGTTTGTTTGTTTCTCAGATATCGGTTGGTAACTTTTTTTCTATACATGCTAGCGACCTAAAACTTGTTTTATCGCATTCAGCGCGTCAAATTACGCCGGAAACGGTCGTCTTTGTTCTGATATTGCTCGAAACACGAAGTCGAAGTCCGTTTGTTTGTTTTTCAGATATCGGTTGGTAACTTTTTCTCTATACATGCTAGCGACCTAAAACTTGTTTCATCGCATTCAGCGCGTCAAATTACGCCGGAAACGGTCGTCTTTGTTTCGATATTGCTCGAAACACGAAGTCGAAGTCCGTTTGTTTGTTTTTCAGATATCGGTTGGTAACTTTTTTTCTATACATGCTCGCGACCTAAAACTTGTTTTATCGCATTCAGCGCGTCAAATTACGCCGGAAACGGCCGTCTTTGTTTTGATATTGCTCGAAGCACGAAGTCGAAGTCCGTTTGTTTGTTTTTCAGATATCGGTTGGTAACTTTTTTTTATACATGCTAGCGACCTAAAACTTGTTTTATCGCATTCACCGCGTCAAATTACGCCGGAAACGGTCGTCTTTGTTTTGATATTGCTCGAAACACGAAGTCGAAGTCCGTTTGTTTGTTTTTCAGATATCGGTTGGTAACTTTTTTTCTATACATGCTAGCGACCTAAAACTTGTTTTATCGCATTCAGCGCGTCAAATTACGCCGGAAACGGTCGTCTTTGTTTTGATATTGCTCGAAACACGAAGTCGAAGTCCGTTTGTTTGTTTTTCAGATATCGGTTGGTAACTTTTTTTCTATACATGCTAGCGACCTAAAACTTGTTTCATCGCATTCAGCGCGTCAAATTACGCCGGAAACGGTCGTCTTTGTTTCGATATTGCTCGAAACACGAAGTCGAAGTCCGTTTGTTTGTTTTTCAGATATCGGTTGGTAACTTTTTTTCTATACATGCTCGCGACCTAAAACTTGTTTTATCGCATTCAGCGCGTCAAATTACGCCGGAAACGGCCGTCTTTGTTTTGATATTGCACGAAACACGAAGTCGAAGTCCGTTTGTTTGTTTTTCAGATATCGGTTGGTAACTTTTTTTCTATACATGCTTGCGACCTAAAACTTGGTTTATCGCATTCAGCGCGTCAAATTACGCCGAAAACGGTCGTCTTTGTTTTGATATTGCTCGAAACACGAAGTCGAAGTCCGTTTGTTTGTTTTTCAGATATCGGTTGGTAACTTTTTTTCTATACATGCTAGCGACCTAAAACTTGTTTTATCGCATTCAGCGCGTCAAATTACGCCGGAAACGGTCGTCTTTGTTTTGATATTGCTCGAAACACGAAGTCGAAGTCCGTTTGTTTGTTTTTCAGATATCGGTTGGTAACTTTTTTTCTATACATGCTAGCGACCTAAAACTTGTTTTATCGCATTTAGCGCGTCAAATTACGCCGGAAACGGTCGTCTTTGTTTTGATATTGCTCGAAACACGAAGTCGAAGTCCGTTTGTTTGTTTTTCAGATATCGGTTGGTAACTTTTTTTCTATACATGCTCGCGACCTAAAACTTGTTTTATCGCATTCAGCGCGTCAAATTACGCCGGAAACGGCCGTCTTTGTTTTGATATTGCACGAAACACGAAGTCGAAGTCCGTTTTTTTGTTTTTCAGATATCGGTTGGTAACTTTTTTTCTATACATGCTCGCGACCTAAAACTTGTTTTATCGCATTCAGCGCGTCAAATTACGCTGGAAACGGCCGTCTTTGTTTTGATATTGCACGAAACACGAAGTCGAAGTCCGTTTGTTTGTTTTTCAGATATCGGTTGGTAACTTTTTTTTTATACATGCTAGCGACCTAAAACTTGTTTTATCGCATTCAGCGCGTCAAATTACGCCGGAAACGGCCGTCTTTGTTTTGATATTGCACGAAACACGAAGTCGAAGCCCGTTTGTTTGTTTCTCAGATATCGGTTGGTAACTTTTTTTCTATACATGCTAGCGACCTAAAACTTGTTTTATCGCATTCAGCGCGTCAAATTACGCCGGAAACGGTCGTCTTTGTTCTGATATTGCTCGAAACACGAAGTCGAAGTCCGTTTGTTTGTTTTTCAGATATCGGTTGGTAACTTTTTCTCTATACATGCTAGCGACCTAAAACTTGTTTCATCGCATTCAGCGCGTCAAATTACGCCGGAAACGGTCGTCTTTGTTTCGATATTGCTCGAAACACGAAGTCGAAGTCCGTTTGTTTGTTTTTCAGATATCGGTTGGTAACTTTTTTTCTATACATGCTCGCGACCTAAAACTTGTTTTATCGCATTCAGCGCGTCAAATTACGCCGGAAACGGCCGTCTTTGTTTTGATATTGCTCGAAGCACGAAGTCGAAGTCCGTTTGTTTGTTTTTCAGATATCGGTTGGTAACTTTTTTTTATACATGCTAGCGACCTAAAACTTGTTTTATCGCATTCACCGCGTCAAATTACGCCGGAAACGGTCGTCTTTGTTTTGATATTGCTCGAAACACGAAGTCGAAGTCCGTTTGTTTGTTTTTCAGATATCGGTTGGTAACTTTTTTTCTATACATGCTAGCGACCTAAAACTTGTTTTATCGCATTCAGCGCGTCAAATTACGCCGGAAACGGTCGTCTTTGTTTTGATATTGCTCGAAACACGAAGTCGAAGTCCGTTTGTTTGTTTTTCAGATATCGGTTGGTAACTTTTTTTCTATACATGCTAGCGACCTAAAACTTGTTTCATCGCATTCAGCGCGTCAAATTACGCCGGAAACGGTCGTCTTTGTTTCGATATTGCTCGAAACACGAAGTCGAAGTCCGTTTGTTTGTTTTTCAGATATCGGTTGGTAACTTTTTTTCTATACATGCTCGCGACCTAAAACTTGTTTTATCGCATTCAGCGCGTCAAATTACGCCGGAAACGGCCGTCTTTGTTTTGATATTGCACGAAACACGAAGTCGAAGTCCGTTTGTTTGTTTTTCAGATATCGGTTGGTAACTTTTTTTCTATACATGCTTGCGACCTAAAACTTGGTTTATCGCATTCAGCGCGTCAAATTACGCCGAAAACGGTCGTCTTTGTTTTGATATTGCTCGAAACACGAAGTCGAAGTCCGTTTGTTTGTTTTTCAGATATCGGTTGGTAACTTTTTTTCTATACATGCTAGCGACCTAAAACTTGTTTTATCGCATTCAGCGCGTCAAATTACGCCGGAAACGGTCGTCTTTGTTTTGATATTGCTCGAAACACGAAGTCGAAGTCCGTTTGTTTGTTTTTCAGATATCGGTTGGTAACTTTTTTTCTATACATGCTAGCGACCTAAAACTTGTTTTATCGCATTTAGCGCGTCAAATTACGCCGGAAACGGTCGTCTTTGTTTTGATATTGCTCGAAACACGAAGTCGAAGTCCGTTTGTTTGTTTTTCAGATATCGGTTGGTAACTTTTTTTCTATACATGCTCGCGACCTAAAACTTGTTTTATCGCATTCAGCGCGTCAAATTACGCCGGAAACGGCCGTCTTTGTTTTGATATTGCACGAAACACGAAGTCGAAGTCCGTTTTTTTGTTTTTCAGATATCGGTTGGTAACTTTTTTTCTATACATGCTCGCGACCTAAAACTTGTTTTATCGCATTCAGCGCGTCAAATTACGCTGGAAACGGCCGTCTTTGTTTTGATATTGCACGAAACACGAAGTCGAAGTCCGTTTGTTTGTTTTTCAGATATCGGTTGGTAACTTTTTTTCTATACATGCTAGCGACCTAAAACTTGTTTTATCGCATTCAGCGCGTCAAATTACGCCGGAAACGGTCGTCTTTGTTTTGATATTGCACGAAACACGAAGTCGAAGCCCGTTTGTTTGTTTCTCAGATATCGGTTGGTAACTTTTTTTCTATACATGCTAGCGACCTAAAACTTGTTTTATCGCATTCAGCGCGTCAAATTACGCCGGAAACGGTCGTCTTTGTTTTGATATTGCTCGAAACACGAAGTCGAAGTCCGTTTGTTTGTTTTTCAGATATCGGTTGGTAACTTTTTCTCTATACATGCTAGCGACCTAAAACTTGTTTCATCGCATTCAGCGCGTCAAATTACGCCGGAAACGGTCGTCTTTGTTTCGATATTGCTCGAAACACGAAGTCGAAGTCCGTTTGTTTGTTTTTCAGATATCGGTTGGTAACTTTTTTTCTATACATGCTCGCGACCTAAAACTTGTTTTATCGCATTCAGCGCGTCAAATTACGCCGGAAACGGCCGTCTTTGTTTTGATATTGCACGAAACACGAAGTCGAAGTCCGTTTGTTTGTTTTTCAGATATCGGTTGGTAACTTTTTCTCTATACATGCTAGCGACCTAAAACTTGTTTCATCGCATTCAGCGCGTCAAATTACGCCGGAAACGGTCGTCTTTGTTTCGATATTGCTCGAAACACGAAGTCGAAGTCCGTTTGTTTGTTTTTCAGATATCGGTTGGTAACTTTTTTTCTATACATGCTCGCGACCTAAAACTTGTTTTATCGCATTCAGCGCGTCAAATTACGCCGGAAACGGCCGTCTTTGTTTTGATATTGCACGAAACACGAAGTCGAAGTCCGTTTGTTTGTTTTTCAGATATCGGTTGGTAACTTTTTTTCTATACATGCTCGCGACCTAAAACTTGTTTTATCGCATTCAGCGCGTCAAATTACGCCGGAAACGGTCGTCTTTGTTTTGATATTGCTCGAAACACGAAGTCGAAGTCCGTTTGTTCGTTTTTCAGATATCGGTTGGTAACTTTTTTTCTATACATGCTAGCGACCTAAAACTTGTTTTATCGCATTCAGCGCGTCAAATTACGCCGGAAACGGTCGTCTTTGTTTTGATATTGCTCGAAACACGAAGTCGAAGTCCGTTTGTTTGTTTTTCAGATATCGGTTGGTAACTTTTTTTCTATACATGCTAGCGACCTAAAACTTGTTTTATCGCATTTAGCGCGTCAAATTACGCCGGAAACGGTTGTCTTTGTTTTGATATTGCTCGAAACACGAAGTCGAAGTCCGTTTGTTTGTTTTTCAGATATCGGTTGGTAACTTTTTTTCTATACATGCTCGCGACCTAAAACTTGTTTTATCGCATTCAGCGCGTCAAATTACGCCGGAAACGGCCGTCTTTGTTTTGATATTGCACGAAACACGAAGTCGAAGTCCGTTTTTTTGTTTTTCAGATATCGGTTGGTAACTTTTTTTCTATACATGCTCGCGACCTAAAACTTGTTTTATCGCATTCAGCGCGTCAAATTACGCTGGAAACGGCCGTCTTTGTTTTGATATTGCACGAAACACGAAGTCGAAGTCCGTTTGTTTGTTTTTCAGATATCGGTTGGTAACTTTTTTTCTATACATGCTAGCGACCTAAAACTTGTTTTATCGCATTCAGCGCGTCAAATTACGCCGGAAACAGTCGTCTTTGTTTTGATATTGCTCGAAACACGAAGTCGAAGTCCGTTTGTTTGTTTTTCAGATATCGGTTGGTAACTTTTTTTCTATACATGCTAGCGACCTAAAACTTGTTTTATCGCATTCAGCGCGTCAAATTACGCCGGAAACGGTCGTCTTTGTTTTGATATTGCTCGAAACACGAAGTCGAAGTCCGTTTGTTTGTTTTTCAGATATCGGTTGGTAACTTTTTTTCTATACATGCTAGCGACCTAAAACTTGTTTCATCGCATTCAGCGCGTCAAATTACGCCGGAAACGGTCGTCTTTGTTTCGATATTGCTCGAAACACGAAGTCGAAGTCCGTTTGTTTGTTTTTCAGATATCGGTTGGTAACTTTTTTTCTATACATGCTAGCGACCTAAAACTTGTTTTATCGCATTCAGCGCGTCAAATTACGCCGGAAACGGTCGTCTTTGTTTCGATATTGCTCGAAACACGAAGTCGAAGTCCGTTTGTTTGTTTTTCAGATATCGGTTGGTAACTTTTTTTCTATACATGCTAGCGACCTAAAACTTGTTTTATCGCATTCAGCGCGTCAAATTACGCCGGAAACGGTCGTCTTTGTTTTGATATTGCTCGAAACACGAAGTCGAAGTCCGTTTGTTTGTTTTTCAGATATCGGTTGGTAACTTTTTTTCTATACATGCTAGCGACCTAAAACTTGTTTCATCGCATTCAGCGCGTCAAATTACGCCGGAAACGGTCGTCTTTGTTTTGATATTGCTCGAAACACGAAGTCGAAGTCGGTTTGTTTGTTTTTCAGATATCGGTTGGTAACTTTTTTTCTATACATGCTAGCGACCTGAAACTTGTTTCATCGCATTCAGCGCGTCAAATTACGCCGGAAACGGTCGTCTTTGTTTCGATATTGCTCGAAACACGAAGTCGAAGTCCGTTTGTTTGTTTTTCAGATATCGGTTGGTAACTTTTTTTCTATACATGCTAGCGACCTAAAACTTGTTTTATCGCATTCAGCGCGTCAAATTACGCCGGAAACGGTCGTCTTTGTTTTGATATTGCTCGAAACACGAAGTCGAAGTCCGTTTGTTTGTTTTTCAGATATCGGTTGGTAACTTTTTTTCTATACATGCTAGCGACCTAAAACTTGTTTTATCGCATTCAGCGCGTCAAATTACGCCGGAAACGGTCGTCTTTGTTTTGATATTGCTCGAAACACGAAGTCGAAGTCCGTTTGTTTGTTTTTCAGATATCGGTTGGTAACTTTTTTTCTATACATGCTAGCGACCTAAAACTTGTTTCATCGCATTCAGCGCGTCAAATTACGCCGGAAACGGTCGTCTTTGTTTCGATATTGCTCGAAACACGAAGTCGAAGTCCGTTTGTTTGTTTTTCAGATATCGGTTGGTAACTTTTTTTCTATACATGCTCGCGACCTAAAACTTGTTTTATCGCATTCAGCGCGTCAAATTACGCCGGAAACGGCCGTCTTTGTTTTGATATTGCACGAAACACGAAGTCGAAGTCCGTTTGTTTGTTTTTCAGATATCGGTTGGTAACTTTTTTTCTATACATGCTCGCGACCTAAAACTTGTTTTATCGCATTCAGCGCGTCAAATTACGCCGGAAACGGTCGTCTTTGTTTTGATATTGCTCGAAACACGAAGTCGAAGTCCGTTTGTTTGTTTTTCAGATATCGGTTGGTAACTTTTTTTCTATACATGCTAGCGACCTAAAACTTGTTTTATCGCATTCAGCGCGTCAAATTACGCCGGAAACGGTCGTCTTTGTTTTGATATTGCTCGAAACACGAAGTCGAAGTCCGTTTGTTTGTTTTTCAGATATCGGTTGGTAACTTTTTTTCTATACATGCTAGCGACCTAAAACTTGTTTTATCGCATTCAGCGCGTCAAATTACGCCGGAAACGGTCGTCTTTGTTTTGATATTGCTCGAAACACGAAGTCGAAGTCCGTTTGTTTGTTTTTCAGATATCGGTTGGTAACTTTTTTTCTATACATGCTCGCGACCTAAAACTTGTTTTATCGCATTCAGCGCGTCAAATTACGCCGGAAACAGCCGTCTTTGTTTTGATATTGCACGAAACACGAAGTCGAAGTCCGTTTTTTTGTTTTTCAGATATCGGTTGGTAACTTTTTTTCTATACATGCTCGCGACCTAAAACTTGTTTTATCGCATTCAGCGCGTCAAATTACGCTGGAAACGGCCGTCTTTGTTTTGATATTGCACGAAACACGAAGTCGAAGTCCGTTTGTTTGTTTTTCAGATATCGGTTGGTAACTTTTTTTCTATACATGCTAGCGACCTAAAACTTGTTTTATCGCATTCAGCGCGTCAAATTACGCCGGAAACAGTCGTCTTTGTTTTGATATTGCTCGAAACACGAAGTCGAAGTCCGTTTGTTTGTTTTTCAGATATCGGTTGGTAACTTTTTTTCTATACATGCTAGCGACCTAAAACTTGTTTTATCGCATTCAGCGCGTCAAATTACGCCGGAAACGGTCGTCTTTGTTTTGATATTGCTCGAAACACGAAGTCGAAGTCCGTTTGTTTGTTTTTCAGATATCGGTTGGTAACTTTTTTTCTATACATGCTAGCGACCTAAAACTTGTTTTATCGCATTCAGCGCGTCAAATTACGCCGGAAACGGCCGTCTTTGTTTTGATATTGCACGAAACACGAAGTCGAAGTCCGTTTGTTTGTTTTTCAGATATCGGTTGGTAACTTTTTTTCTATACATGCTCGCGACCTAAAACTTGTTTTATCGCATTCAGCGCGTCAAATTACGCCGGAAACGGCCGTCTTTATTTTGATATTGCTCGAAACACGAAGTCGAAGTCCGTTTGTTTGTTTTTCAGATATCGGTTGGTAACTTTTTTTCTATACATGCTAGCGACCTAAAACTTGTTTTATCGCATTCAGCGCGTCAAATTACGCCGGAAACGGTCGTCTTTGTTTTGATATTGCTCGAAACACGAAGTCGAAGTCCGTTTGTTTGTTTTTCAGATATCGGTTGGTAACTTTTTCTCTATACATGCTAGCGACCTAAAACTTGTTTCATCGCATTCAGCGCGTCAAATTACGCCGGAAACGGTCGTCTTTGTTTCGATATTGCTCGAAACACAAAGTCGAAGTCCGTTTGTTTGTTTTTCAGATATCGGTTGGTAACTTTTTTTCTATACATGCTCGCGACCTAAAACTTGTTTTATCGCATTCAGCGCGTCAAATTACGCCGGAAACGGCCGTCTTTGTTTTGATATTGCTCGAAACACGAAGTCGAAGTCCGTTTGTTTGTTTTTCAGATATCGGTTGGTAACTTTTTTTTATACATGCTAGCGACCTAAAACTTGTTTTATCGCATTCACCGCGTCAAATTAGGCCGGAAACGGTCGTCTTTGTTTTGATATTGCTCGAAACACGAAGTCGAAGTCCGTTTGTTTGTTTTTCAGATATCGGTTGGTAACTTTTTTTCTATACATGCTAGCGACCTAAAACTTGTTTTATCGCATTCAGCGCGTCAAATTACGCCGGAAGCGGTCGTCTTTGTTTTGATATTGCTCGAAACACGAAGTCGAAGTCCGTTTGTTTGTTTTTCAGATTTCGGTTGGTAACTTCTTTTCTATACATGCTAGCGACCTAAAACTTGTTTTATCGCATTCAGCGCGTCAAATTACGCCGGAAACGGCCGTCTTTGTTTTGATATTGCACGAAACACGAAGTCGAAGTCCGTTTTTTTGTTTTTCAGATATCGGTTGGTAACTTTTTTTCTATACATGCTCGCGACCTAAAACTTGTTTCATCGCATTCAGCGCGTCAAATTACGCCGGAAACGGCCGTCTTTGTTTTGATATTGCACGAAACACGAAGTCGAAGTCCGTTTGTTTGTTTTTCAGATATCGGTTGGTAACTTTTTTTCTATACATGCTAGCGACCTAAAACTTGTTTCATCGCATTCAGCGCGTCAAATTACCCCGGAAACGGTCGTCTTTGTTCCGATATTGCTCGAAACACGAAGTCGAAGTCCGTTTGTTTGTTTTTCAGATATCGGTTGGTAACTTTTTTTCTATACATGCTAGCGACCTAAAACTTGTTTTATCGCATTCAGCGCGTCAAATTACGCCGGAAACGGTCGTCTTTGTTTTGATATTGCTCGAAACACGAAGTCGAAGTCCGGTTGTTTGTTTTTCAGATATCGGTTGGTAACTTTTTTTCTATACATGCTCGCGACCTAAAACTTGTTTTATCGCATTCAGCGCGTCAAATTACGCCGGAAACGGCCGTCTTTGTTTTGATATTGCACGAAACACGAAGTCGAAGTCCGTTTGTTTGTTTTTCAGATATCGGTTGGTAACTTTTTTTCTATACATGCTCGCGACCTAAAACTTGTTTTATCGCATTCAGCGCGTCTAATTACGCCGGAAACGGCCGTCTTTGTTTTGATATTGCTCGAAACACGAAGTCGAAGTCCGTTTGTTTGTTTTTCAGATATCGGTTGGTAACTTTTTTTCTATACATGCTAGCGACCTAAAACTTGTTTTATCGCATTCAGCGCGTCAAATTACGCCGGAAACGGTCGTCTTTGTTTTGATATTGCTCGAAACACGAAGTCGAAGTCCGTTTGTTTGTTTTTCAGATATCGGTTGGTAACTTTTTCTCTATACATGCTAGCGACCTAAAACTTGTTTCATCGCATTCAGCGCGTCAAATTACGCCGGAAACGGTCGTCTTTGTTTCGATATTGCTCGAAACACAAAGTCGAAGTCCGTTTGTTTGTTTTTCAGATATCGGTTGGTAACTTTTTTTCTATACATGCTCGCGACCTAAAACTTGTTTTATCGCATTCAGCGCGTCAAATTACGCCGGAAACGGTCGTCTTTGTTTCGATATTGCTCGAAACACGAAGTCGAAGTCCGTTTGTTTGTTTTTCAGATATCGGTTGGTAACTTTTTTTCTATACATGCTAGCGACCTAAAACTTGTTTTATCGCATTCAGCGCGTCAAATTACGCCGGAAACGGTCGTCTTTGTTTTGATATTGCTCGAAACACGAAGTCGAAGTCCGTTTGTTTGTTTTTCAGATATCGGTTGGTAACTTTTTTTTATACATGCTAGCGACCTAAAACTTGTTTTATCGCATTCACCGCGTCAAATTAGGCCGGAAACGGTCGTCTTTGTTTTGATATTGCTCGAAACACGAAGTCGAAGTCCGTTTGTTTGTTTTTCAGATATCGGTTGGTAACTTTTTTTCTATACATGCTAGCGACCTAAAACTTGTTTTATCGCATTCAGCGCGTCAAATTACGCCGGAAGCGGTCGTCTTTGTTTTGATATTGCTCGAAACACGAAGTCGAAGTCCGTTTGTTTGTTTTTCAGATTTCGGTTGGTAACTTCTTTTCTATACATGCTAGCGACCTAAAACTTGTTTTATCGCATTCAGCGCGTCAAATTACGCCGGAAACGGCCGTCTTTGTTTTGATATTGCACGAAACACGAAGTCGAAGTCCGTTTTTTTGTTTTTCAGATATCGGTTGGTAACTTTTTTTCTATACATGCTCGCGACCTAAAACTTGTTTCATCGCATTCAGCGCGTCAAATTACGCCGGAAACGGCCGTCTTTGTTTTGATATTGCACGAAACACGAAGTCGAAGTCCGTTTGTTTGTTTTTCAGATATCGGTTGGTAACTTTTTTTCTATACATGCTAGCGACCTAAAACTTGTTTCATCGCATTCAGCGCGTCAAATTACCCCGGAAACGGTCGTCTTTGTTCCGATATTGCTCGAAACACGAAGTCGAAGTCCGTTTGTTTGTTTTTCAGATATCGGTTGGTAACTTTTTTTCTATACATGCTAGCGACCTAAAACTTGTTTTATCGCATTCAGCGCGTCAAATTACGCCGGAAACGGTCGTCTTTGTTTTGATATTGCTCGAAACACGAAGTCGAAGTCCGGTTGTTTGTTTTTCAGATATCGGTTGGTAACTTTTTTTCTATACATGCTCGCGACCTAAAACTTGTTTTATCGCATTCAGCGCGTCAAATTACGCCGGAAACGGCCGTCTTTGTTTTGATATTGCACGAAACACGAAGTCGAAGTCCGTTTGTTTGTTTTTCAGATATCGGTTGGTAACTTTTTTTCTATACATGCTCGCGACCTAAAACTTGTTTTATCGCATTCAGCGCGTCTAATTACGCCGGAAACGGCCGTCTTTGTTTTGATATTGCTCGAAACACGAAGTCGAAGTCCGTTTGTTTGTTTTTCAGATATCGGTTGGTAACTTTTTTTCTATACATGCTAGCGACCTAAAACTTGTTTTATCGCATTCAGCGCGTCAAATTACGCCGGAAACGGTCGTCTTTGTTTTGATATTGCTCGAAACACGAAGTCGAAGTCCGTTTGTTTGTTTTTCAGATATCGGTTGGTAACTTTTTCTCTATACATGCTAGCGACCTAAAACTTGTTTCATCGCATTCAGCGCGTCAAATTACGCCGGAAACGGTCGTCTTTGTTTCGATATTGCTCGAAACACAAAGTCGAAGTCCGTTTGTTTGTTTTTCAGATATCGGTTGGTAACTTTTTTTCTATACATGCTCGCGACCTAAAACTTGTTTTATCGCATTCAGCGCGTCAAATTACGCCGGAAACGGTCGTCTTTGTTTCGATATTGCTCGAAACACGAAGTCGAAGTCCGTTTGTTTGTTTTTCAGATATCGGTTGGTAACTTTTTTTCTATACATGCTAGCGACCTAAAACTTGTTTTATCGCATTCAGCGCGTCAAATTACGCCGGAAACGGTCGTCTTTGTTTTGATATTGCTCGAAACACGAAGTCGAAGTCCGTTTGTTTGTTTTTCAGATATCGGTTGGTAACTTTTTTTCTATACATGCTGGCGACCTGAAACTTGTTTCATCGCATTCAGCGCGTCAAATTACGCCGGAAACGGTCGTCTTTGTTTCGATATTGCTCGAAACACGAAGTCGAAGTCCGTTTGTTTGTTTTTCAGATATCGGTTGGTAACTTTTTTTCTATACATGCTAGCGACCTAAAACTTGTTTTATCGCATTCAGCGCGTCAAATTACGCCGGAAACGGTCGTCTTTGTTTTGATATTGCTCGAAACACGAAGTCGAAGTCCGTTTGTTTGTTTTTCAGATATCGGTTGGTAACTTTTTTTCTATACATGCTAGCGACCTAAAACTTGTTTTATCGCATTCAGCGCGTCAAATTACGCCGGAAACGGTCGTCTTTGTTTTGATATTGCTCGAAACACGAAGTCGAAGTCCGTTTGTTTGTTTTTCAGATATCGGTTGGTAACTTTTTTTTATACATGCTAGCGACCTAAAACTTGTTTTATCGCATTCACCGCGTCAAATTACGCCGGAAACGGTCGTCTTTGTTTTGATATTGCTCGAAACACGAAGTCGAAGTCCGTTTGTTTGTTTTTCAGATATCGGTTGGTAACTTTTTTTCTATACATGCTAGCGACCTAAAACTTGTTTTATCGCATTCAGCGCGTCAAATTACGCCGGAAACGGTCGTCTTTGTTTTGATATTGCTCGAAACACGAAGTCGTAGTCCGTTTGTTTGTTTTTCAGATATCGGTTGGTAACTTTTTTTCTATACATGCTAGCGACCTAAAACTTGTTTTATCGCATTCAGCGCGTCAAATTACGCCGGAAGCGGTCGTCTCTGTTTTGATATTGCTCGAAACACGAAGTCGAAGTCCGTTTGTTTGTTTTTCAGATTTCGGTTGGTAACTTCTTTTCTATACATGCTAGCGACCTAGAACTTGTTTTATCGCATTCAGCGCGTCAAATTACGCCGGAAACGGTCGTCTTTGTTTTGATATTGCTCGAAACACGAAGTCGAAGTCCGTTTGTTTGTTTTTCAGATATCGGTTGGTAACTTTTTTTCTATACATGCTAGCGACCTAAAACTTGTTTTATCGCATTCAGCGCGTCAAATTACGCCGGAAACGGTCGTCTTTGTTTTGATATTGCTCGAAACACGAAGTCGAAGTCCGTTTGTTTGTTTTTCAGATATCGGTTGGTAACTTTTTTTCTATACATGCTAGCGACCTAAAACTTGTTTTATCGCATTCAGCGCGTCAAATTACGCCGGAAACGGTCGTCTTTGTTTTGATATTGCTCGAAACACGAAGTCGAAGTCCGTTTGTTTGTTTTTCAGATATCGGTTGGTAACTTTTTTTTATACATGCTAGCGACCTAAAACTTGTTTTATCGCATTCACCGCGTCAAATTACGCCGGAAACGGTCGTCTTTGTTTTGATATTGCTCGAAACACGAAGTCGAAGTCCGTTTGTTTGTTTTTCAGATATCGGTTGGTAACTTTTTTTCTATACATGCTAGCGACCTAAAACTTGTTTTATCGCATTCAGCGCGTCAAATTACGCCGGAAACGGTCGTCTTTGTTTTGATATTGCTCGAAACACGAAGTCGTAGTCCGTTTGTTTGTTTTTCAGATATCGGTTGGTAACTTTTTTTCTATACATGCTAGCGACCTAAAACTTGTTTTATCGCATTCAGCGCGTCAAATTACGCCGGAAGCGGTCGTCTCTGTTTTGATATTGCTCGAAACACGAAGTCGAAGTCCGTTTGTTTGTTTTTCAGATTTCGGTTGGTAACTTCTTTTCTATACATGCTAGCGACCTAGAACTTGTTTTATCGCATTCAGCGCGTCAAATTACGCCGGAAACGGTCGTCTTTGTTTTGATATTGCTCGAAACACGAAGTCGAAGTCCGTTTGTTTGTTTTTCAGATATCGGTTGGTAACTTTTTTTCTATACATGCTCGCGACCTAAAACTTGTTTTATCGCATTCAGCGCGTCAAATTACGCCGGAAACGGCCGTCTTTGTTTTGATATTGCACGAAACACGTCGTCGAAGTCCGTTTTTTTGTTTTTCAGATATCGGTTGGTAACTTTTTTTCTATACATGCTCGCGACCTAGAACTTGTTTTATCGCATTCAGCGCGTCAAATTACGCCGGAAACGGTCGTCTTTGTTTTGATATTGCTCGAAACACGAAGTCGAAGTCCGTTTGTTTGTTTTTCAGATATCGGTTGGTAACTTTTTTTCTATACATGCTAGCGACCTAAAACTTGTTTCATCGCATTCAGCGCGTCAAATTACGCCGGAAGCGGTCGTCTCTGTTTTGATATTGCTCGAAACACGAAGTCGAAGTCCGTTTGTTTGTTTTTCAGATTTCGGTTGGTAACTTCTTTTCTATACATGCTAGCGACCTAGAACTTGTTTTATCGCATTCAGCGCGTCAAATTACGCCGGAAACGGTCGTCTTTGTTTTGATATTGCTCGAAACACGAAGTCGAAGTCCGTTTGTTTGTTTTTCAGATATCGGTTGGTAACTTTTTTTCTATACATGCTCGCGACCTAAAACTTGTTTTATCGCATTCAGCGCGTCAAATTACGCCGGAAACGGCCGTCTTTGTTTTGATATTGCACGAAACACGTCGTCGAAGTCCGTTTTTTTGTTTTTCAGATATCGGTTGGTAACTTTTTTTCTATACATGCTCGCGACCTAGAACTTGTTTTATCGCATTCAGCGCGTCAAATTACGCCGGAAACGGTCGTCTTTGTTTTGATATTGCTCGAAACACGAAGTCGAAGTCCGTTTGTTTGTTTTTCAGATATCGGTTGGTAACTTTTTTTCTATACATGCTAGCGACCTAAAACTTGTTTCATCGCATTCAGCGCGTCAAATTACGCCGGAAACGGTCGTCTTTGTTTCGATATTGCTCGAAACACGAAGTCGAAGTCCGTTTGTTTGTTTTTCAGATATCGGTTGGTAACTTTTTTTCTATACATGCTAGCGACCTAAAACTTGTTTTATCGCATTCAGCGCGTCAAATTACGCCGGAAACGGTCGTCTTTGTTTTGATATTGCTCGAAACACGAAGTCGAAGTCCGTTTGTTTGTTTTTCAGATATCGGTTGGTAACTTTTTCTCTATACATGCTAGCGACCTAAAACTTGTTTCATCGCATTCGGCGCGTCAAATTACGCCGGAAACGGTCGTCTTTGTTTCGATATTGCTCGAAACACGAAGTCGAAGTCCGTTTGTTTGTTTTTCAGATATCGGTTGGTAACTTTTTTTCTATACATGCTCGCGACCTAAAACTTGTTTTATCGCATTCAGCGCGTCAAATTACGCCGGAAACGGCCGTCTTTGTTTTGATATTGCTCGAAACACGAAGTCGAAGTCCGTTTGTTTGTTTTTCAGATATCGGTTGGTAACTTTTTTTCTACACATGCTAGCGACCTAAAACTTGTTTTATCGCATTCAGCGCGTCAAATTACGCCGGAAACGGTCGTCTTTGTTTTGATATTGCTCGAAACACGAAGTCGAAGTCCGTTTGTTTGTTTTTCAGATATCGGTTGGTAACTTTTTTTCTATACATCTAGCGACCTGAAACTTGTTTCATCGCATTCAGCGCGTCAAATTACGCCGGAAACGGTCGTCTTTGTTTCGATATTGCTCGAAACACGAAGTCGAAGTCCGTTTGTTTGTTTTTCAGATATCGGTTGGTAACTTTTTTTCTATACATGCTAGCGACCTAAAACTTGTTTTATCGCATTCAGCGCGTCAAATTACGCCGGAAACGGTCGTCTTTGTTTTGATATTGCTCGAAACACGAAGTCGAAGTCCGTTTGTTTGTTTTTCAGATATCGGTTGGTAACTTTTTCTCTATACATGCTAGCGACCTAAAACTTGTTTCATCGCATTCAGCGCGTCAAATTACGCCGGAAACGGTCGTCTTTGTTTCGATATTGCTCGAAACACGAAGTCGAAGTCCGTTTGTTTGTTTTTCAGATATCGGTTGGTAACTTTTTTTCTATACATGCTCGCGACCTAAAACTTGTTTTATCGCATTCAGCGCGTCAAATTACGCCGGAAACGGCCGTCTTTGTTTTGATATTGCTCGAAACACGAAGTCGAAGTCCGTTTGTTTGTTTTTCAGATATCGGTTGGTAACTTTTTTTTATACATGCTAGCGACCTAAAACTTGTTTTATCGCATTCACCGCGTCAAATTACGCCGGAAACGGTCGTCTTTGTTTTGATATTGCTCGAAACACGAAGTCGAAGTCCGTTTGTTTGTTTTTCAGATATCGGTTGGTAACTTTTTTTCTATACATGCTAGCGACCTAAAACTTGTTTTATCGCATTCAGCGCGTCAAATTACGCCGGAAACGGTCGTCTTTGTTTTGATATTGCTCGAAACACGAAGTCGTAGTCCGTTTGTTTGTTTTTCAGATATCGGTTGGTAACTTTTTTTCTATACATGCTAGCGACCTAAAACTTGTTTTATCGCATTCAGCGCGTCAAATTACGCCGGAAGCGGTCGTCTTTGTTTTGATATTGCTCGAAACACGAAGTCGAAGTCCGTTTGTTTGTTTTTCAGATTTCGGTTGGTAACTTCTTTTCTATACATGCTAGCGACCTAGAACTTGTTTTATCGCATTCAGCGCGTCAAATTACGCCGGAAACGGTCGTCTTTGTTTTGATATTGCTCGAAACACGAAGTCGAAGTCCGTTTGTTTGTTTTTCAGATATCGGTTGGTAACTTTTTTTCTATACATGCTAGCGACCTAAAACTTGTTTTATCGCATTCAGCGCGTCAAATTACGCCGGAAACGGTCGTCTTTGTTTTGATATTGCTCGAAACACGAAGTCGTAGTCCGTTTGTTTGTTTTTCAGATATCGGTTGGTAACTTTTTTTCTATACATGCAAGCGACCTAAAACTTGTTTTATCGCATTCAGCGCGTCAAATTACGCCGGAAGCGGTCGTCTTTGTTTTCATATTGCTCGAAACACGAAGTCGAAGTCCGTTTGTTTGTTTTTTAGATTTCGGTTGGTAACTTCTTTTCTATACATGCTAGCGACCTAGAACTTGTTTTATCGCATTCAGCGCGTCAAATTACGCCGGAAACGGTCGTCTTTGTTTTGATATTGCTCGAAACACGAAGTCGAAGTCCGTTTGTTTGTTTTTCAGATATCGGTTGGTAACTTTTTTTCTATACATGCTCGCGACCTGAAACTTGTTTTATCGCATTCAGCGCGTCAAATTACGCCGGAAACGGCCGTCTTTGTTTTGATATTGCACGAAACACGTCGTCGAAGTCCGTTTGATTGTTTTTCAGATATCGGTTGGTAACTTTTTTTCTATACATGCTAGCGACCTAAAACTTGTTTTATCGCATTCAGCGCGTCAAATTACGCCGGAAACGGTCGTCTTTGTTTTGATATTGCTCGAAACACGAAGTCGAAGTCCGTTTGTTTGTTTTTCAGATATCGGTTGGTAACTTTTTTTCTATACATGCTAGCGACCTAAAACTTGTTATATCGCATTCAGCGCGTCAAATTACGCCGGAAACGGTCGTCTTTGTTTCGATATTGCTCGAAACACGAAGTCGAAGTCCGTTTGTTTGTTTTTCAGATATCGGTTGGTAACTTTTTTTCTATACATGCTAGCGACCTAAAACTTGTTTTATCGCATTCAGCGCGTCAAATTACGCCGGAAACGGTCGTCTTTGTTTTGATATTGCTCGAAACACGAAGTCGAAGTCCGTTTGTTTGTTTTTCAGATATCGGTTGGTAACTTTTTTTCTATACATGCTAGCGACCTAAAACTTGTTTTATCGCATTCAGCGCGTCAAATTACGCCGGTAACGGTCGTCTTTGTTTTGATATTGCTCGAAACACGAAGTCGAAGTCCGTTTGTTTGTTTTCCAGATATCGAATGGTAACTTTTTTTCTATACATGCTAGCGACCTGAAACTTGTTTCATCGCATTCAGCGCGTCAAATTACGCCGGAAACGGTCGTCTTTGTTTCGATATTGCTCGAAACACGAAGTCGAAGTCCGTTTGTTTGTTTTTCAGATATCGGTTGGTAACTTTTTTTCTATACATGCTAGCGACCTAAAACTTGTTTTATCGCATTCAGCGCGTCAAATTACGCCGGAAACGGTCGTCTTTGTTTTGATATTGCTCGAAACACGAAGTCGAAGTCCGTTTGTTTGTTTTTCAGATATCGGTTGGTAACTTTTTTTCTATACATGCTAGCAACCTAAAACTTGTTTTATCGCATTCAGCGCGTCAAATTACGCCGGAAACGGTCGTCTTTGTTTTGATATTGCTCGAAACACGAAGTCGAAGTCCGTTTGTTTGTTTTTCAGATATCGGTTGGTAACTTTTTTTTATACATGCTAGCGACCTAAAACTTGTTTTATCGCATTCACCGCGTCAAATTACGCCGGAAACGGTCGTCTTTGTTTTGATATTGCTCGAAACACGAAGTCGAAGTCCGTTTGTTTGTTTTTCAGATATCGGTTGGTAACTTTTTTTCTATACATGCTAGCGACCTAAAACTTGTTTTATCGCATTCAGCGCGTCAAATTACGCCGGAAACGGTCGTCTTTGTTTTGATATTGCTCGAAACACGAAGTCGTAGTCCGTTTGTTTGTTTTTCAGATATCGGTTGGTAACTTTTTTTCTATACATGCTAGCGACCTCAAACTTGTTTTATCGCATTCAGCGCGTCAAATTACGCCGGAAGCGGTCGTCTTTGTTTTGATATTGCTCGAAACACGAAGTCGAAGTCCGTTTGTTTGTTTTTCAGATTTCGGTTGGTAACTTCTTTTCTATACATGCTAGCGACCTAGAACTTGTTTTATCGCATTCAGCGCGTCAAATTACGCCGGAAACGGTCGTCTTTGTTTTGATATTGCTCGAAACACGAAGTCGAAGTCCGTTTGTTTGTTTTTCAGATATCGGTTGGTAACTTTTTTTCTATACATGCTCGCGACCTAAAACTTGTTTTATCGCATTCAGCGCGTCAAATTACGCCGGAAACGGCCGTCTTTGTTTTGATATTGCACGAAACACGTCGTCGAAGTCCGTTTTTTTGTTTTTCAGATATCGGTTGGTAACTTTTTTTCTATACATGCTCGCGACCTAGAACTTGTTTTATCGCATTCAGCGCGTCAAATTACGCCGGAAACGGTCGTCTTTGTTTTGATATTGCTCGAAACACGAAGTCGAAGTCCGTTTGTTTGTTTTTCAGATATCGGTTGGTAACTTTTTTTCTATACATGCTAGCGACCTAAAACTTGTTTCATCGCATTCAGCGCGTCAAATTACGCCGGAAACGGTCGTCTTTGTTTCGATATTGCTCGAAACACGAAGTCGAAGTCCGTTTGTTTGTTTTTCAGATATCGGTTGGTAACTTTTTTTCTATACATGCTAGCGACCTAAAACTTGTTTTATCGCATTCAGCGCGTCAAACTACGCCGGAAACGGTCGTCTTTGTTTTGATATTGCTCGAAACACGAAGTCGAAGTCCGTTTGTTTGTTTTTCAGATATCGGTTGGTAACTTTTTTTCTATACATGCTAGCGACCTAAAACTTGTTTTATCGCATTCAGCGCGTCAAATTACGCCGGAAACGGTCGTCTTTGTTTTGATATTGCTCGAAACACGAAGTCGAAGTCCGTTTGTTTGTTTTTCAGATATCGGTTGGTAACTTTTTCTCTATACATGCTAGCGACCTAAAACTTGTTTCATCGCATTCAGCGCGTCAAATTACGCCGGAAACGGTCGTCTTTGTTTCGATATTGCTCGAAACACGAAGTCGAAGTCCGTTTGTTTGTTTTTCAGATATCGGTTGGTAACTTTTTTTCTATACATGCTCGCGACCTAAAACTTGTTTTATCGCATTCAGCGCGTCAAATTACGCCGGAAACGGCCGTCTTTGTTTTGATATTGCTCGAAACACGAAGTCGAAGTCCGTTTGTTTGTTTTTCAGATATCGGTTGGTAACTTTTTTTCTACACATGCTAGCGACCTAAAACTTGTTTTATCGCATTCAGCGCGTCAAATTACGCCGGAAACGGTCGTCTTTGTTTTGATATTGCTCGAAACACGAAGTCGAAGTCCGTTTGTTTGTTTTTCAGATATCGGTTGGTAACTTTTTTTCTATACATGCTAGCGACCTGAAACTTGTTTGATCGCATTCAGCGCGTCAAATTACGCCGGAAACGGTCGTCTTTGTTTCGATATTGCTCGAAACACGAAGTCGAAGTCCGTTTGTTTGTTTTTCAGATATCGGTTGGTAACTTTTTTTCTATACATGCTAGCGACCTAAAACTTGTTTTATCGCATTCAGCGCGTCAAATTACGCCGGAAACGGTCGTCTTTGTTTTGATATTGCTCGAAACACGAAGTCGAAGTCCGTTTGTTTGTTTTTCAGATATCGGTTGGTAACTTTTTTTCTATACATGCTAGCGACCTAAAACTTGTTTTATCGCATTCAGCGCGTCAAATTACGCCGGAAACGGTCGTCTTTGTTTTGATATTGCTCGAAACACGAAGTCGAAGTCCGTTTGTTTGTTTTTCAGATATCGGTTGGTAACTTTTTTTTATACATGCTAGCGACCTAAAACTTGTTTTATCGCATTCACCGCGTCAAATTACGCCGGAAACGGTCGTCTTTGTTTTGATATTGCTCGAAACACGAAGTCGAAGTCCGTTTGTTTGTTTTTCAGATATCGGTTGGTAACTTTTTTTCTATACATGCTAGCGACCTAAAACTTGTTTTATCGCATTCAGCGCGTCAAATTACGCCGGAAACGGTCGTCTTTGTTTTGATATTGCTCGGAACACGAAGTCGTAGTCCGTTTGTTTGTTTTTCAGATATCGGTTGGTAACTTTTTTTCTATACATGCTAGCGACCTAAAACTTGTTTTATCGCATTCAGCGCGTCAAATTACGCCGGAAGCGGTCGTCTTTGTTTTGATATTGCTCGAAACACGAAGTCGAAGTCCGTTTGTTTGTTTTTCAGATTTCGGTTGGTAACTTCTTTTCTATACATGCTAGCGACCTAGAACTTGTTTTATCGCATTCAGCGCGTCAAATTACGCCGGAAACGGTCGTCTTTGTTTCGATATTGCTCGAAACACGAAGTCGAAGTCCGTTTGTTTGTTTTTCAGATATCGGTTGGTAACTTTTTTTCTATACATGCTCGCGACCTAAAACTTGTTTTATCGCATTCAGCGCGTCAAATTACGCCGGAAACGGCCGTCTTTGTTTTGATATTGCACGAAACACGTCGTCGAAGTCCGTTTTTTTGTTTTTCAGATATCGGTTGGTAACTTTTTTTCTATACATGCTCGCGACCTAGAACTTGTTTTATCGCATTCAGCGCGTCAAATTACGCCGGAAACGGTCGTCTTTGTTTTGATATTGCTCGAAACACGAAGTCGAAGTCCGTTTGTTTGTTTTTCAGATATCGGTTGGTAACTTTTTTTCTATACATGCTAGCGACCTAAAACTTGTTTCATCGCATTCAGCGCGTCAAATTACGCCGGAAACGGTCGTCTTTGTTTCGATATTGCTCGAAACACGAAGTCGAAGTCCGTTTGTTTGTTTTTCAGATATCGGTTGGTAACTTTTTTTCTATACATGCTAGCGACCTAAAACTTGTTTTATCGCATTCAGCGCGTCAAATTACGCCGGAAACGGTCGTCTTTGTTTTGATATTGCTCGAAACACGAAGTCGAAGTCCGTTTGTTTGTTTTTCAGATATCGGTTGGTAACTTTTTTTCTATACATGCTAGCGACCTAAAACTTGTTTTATCGCATTCAGCGCGTCAAATTACGCCGGAAACGGTCGTCTTTGTTTTGATATTGCTCGAAACACGAAGTCGAAGTCCGTTTGTTTGTTTTTCAGATATCGGTTGGTAACTTTTTCTCTATACATGCTAGCGACCTAAAACTTGTTTCATCGCATTTAGCGCGTCAAATTACGCCGGAAACGGTCGTCTTTGTTTCGATATTGCTCGAAACACGAAGTCGAAGTCCGTTTGTTTGTTTTTCAGATATCGGTTGGTAACTTTTTTTCTATACATGCTCGCGACCTAAAACTTGTTTTATCGCATTCAGCGCGTCAAATTACGCCGGAAACGGCCGTCTCTGTTTTGATATTGCTCGAAACACGAAGTCGAAGTCCGTTTGTTTGTTTTTCAGATATCGGTTGGTAACTTTTTTTCTACACATGCTAGCGACCTAAAACTTGTTTTATCGCATTCACCGCGTCAAATTACGCCGGAAACGGTCGTCTTTGTTTTGATATTGCTCGAAACACGAAGTCGAAGTCCGTTTGTTTGTTTTTCAGATTTCGGTTGGTAACTTCTTTTCTATACATGCTAGCGACCTAGAACTTGTTTCATCGCATTCAGCGCGTCAAATTACGCCGGAAACGGTCGTCTTTGTTTCGATATTGCTCGAAACACGAAGTCGAAGTCCGTTTGTTTGTTTTTCAGATATCGGTTGGTAACTTTTTTTCTATACATGCTCGCGACCTAAAACTTGTTTTATCGCATTCAGCGCGTCAAATTACGCCGGAAACGGCCGTCTTTGTTTTGATATTGCACGAAACACGTCGTCGAAGTCCGTTTTTTTGTTTTTCAGATATCGGTTGGTAACTTTTTTTCTATACATGCTCGCGACCTAGAACTTGTTTTATCGCATTCAGCGCGTCAAATTACGCCGGAAACGGTCGTCTTTGTTTTGATATTGCTCGAAACACGAAGTCGAAGTCCGTTTGTTTGTTTTTCAGATATCGGTTGGTAACTTTTTTTCTATACATGCTAGCGACCTAAAACTTGTTTCATCGCATTCAGCGCGTCAAATTACGCCGGAAACGGTCGTCTTTGTTTCGATATTGCTCGAAACACGAAGTCGAAGTCCGTTTGTTTGTTTTTCAGATATCGGTTGGTAACTTTTTTTCTATACATGCTAGCGACCTAAAACTTGTTTTATCGCATTCAGCGCGTCAAATTACGCCGGAAACGGTCGTCTTTGTTTTGATATTGCTCGAAACACGAAGTCGAAGTCCGTTTGTTTGTTTTTCAGATATCGGTTGGTAACTTTTTTTCTATACATGCTAGCGACCTAAAACTTGTTTTATCGCATTCAGCGCGTCAAATTACGCCGGAAACGGTCGTCTTTGTTTTGATATTGCTCGAAACACGAAGTCGAAGTCCGTTTGTTTGTTTTTCAGATATCGGTTGGTAACTTTTTCTCTATACATGCTAGCGACCTAAAACTTGTTTCATCGCATTTAGCGCGTCAAATTACGCCGGAAACGGTCGTCTTTGTTTCGATATTGCTCGAAACACGAAGTCGAAGTCCGTTTGTTTGTTTTTCAGATATCGGTTGGTAACTTTTTTTCTATACATGCTCGCGACCTAAAACTTGTTTTATCGCATTCAGCGCGTCAAATTACGCCGGAAACGGCCGTCTTTGTTTTGATATTGCTCGAAACACGAAGTCGAAGTCCGTTTGTTTGTTTTTCAGATATCGGTTGGTAACTTTTTTTCTATACATGCTAGCGACCTAAAACTTGTTTTATCGCATTCAGCGCGTCAAATTACGCCGGAAACGGTCGTCTTTGTTTTGATATTGCTCGAAACACGAAGTCGAAGTCCGTTTGTTTGTTTTTCAGATATCGGTTGGTAACTTTTTCTCTATACATGCTAGCGACCTAAAACTTGTTTCATCGCATTCAGCGCGTCAAATTACGCCGGAAACGGTCGTCTTTGTTTCGATATTGCTCGAAACACAAAGTCGAAGTCCGTTTGTTTGTTTTTCAGATATCGGTTGGTAACTTTTTTTCTATACATGCTCGCGACCTAAAACTTGTTTTATCGCATTCAGCGCGTCAAATTACGCCGGAAACGGCCGTCTTTGTTTTGATATTGCTCGAAACACGAAGTCGAAGTCCGTTTGTTTGTTTTTCAGATATCGGTTGGTAACTTTTTTTTATACATGCTAGCGACCTAAAACTTGTTTTATCGCATTCACCGCGTCAAATTACGCCGGAAACGGTCGTCTTTGTTTTGATATTGCTCGAAACACGAAGTCGAAGTCCGTTTGTTTGTTTTTCAGATATCGGTTGGTAACTTTTTCTCTATACATGCTAGCGACCTAAAACTTGTTTCATCGCATTCAGCGCGTCAAATTACGCCGGAAACGGTCGTCTTTGTTTCGATATTGCTCGAAACACAAAGTCGAAGTCCGTTTGTTTGTTTTTCAGATATCGGTTGGTAACTTTTTTTCTATACATGCTCGCGACCTAAAACTTGTTTTATCGCATTCAGCGCGTCAAATTACGCCGGAAACGGCCGTCTTTGTTTTGATATTGCTCGAAACACGAAGTCGAAGTCCGTTTGTTTGTTTTTCAGATATCGGTTGGTAACTTTTTTTTATACATGCTAGCGACCTAAAACTTGTTTTATCGCATTCACCGCGTCAAATTACGCCGGAAACGGTCGTCTTTGTTTTGATATTGCTCGAAACACGAAGTCGAAGTCCGTTTGTTTGTTTTTCAGATATCGGTTGGTAACTTTTTTTCTATACATGCTAGCGACCTAAAACTTGTTTTATCGCATTCAGCGCGTCAAATTACGCCGGAAACGGTCGTCTTTGTTTTGATATTGCTCGAAACACGAAGTCGTAGTCCGTTTGTTTGTTTTTCAGATATCGGTGGGTAACTTTTTTTCTATACATGCAAGCGACCTAAAACTTGTTTTATCGCATTCAGCGCGTCAAATTACGCCGGAAGCGGTCGTCTTTGTTTTGATATTGCTCGAAACACGAAGTCGAAGTCCGTTTGTTTGTTTTTCAGATTTCGGTTGGTAACTTCTTTTCTATACATGCTAGCGACCTAGAACTTGTTTTATCGCATTCAGCGCGTCAAATTACGCCGGAAACGGTCGTCTTTGTTTTGATATTGCTCGAAACACGAAGTCGAAGTCCGTTTGTTTGTTTTTCAGATATCGGTTGGTAACTTTTTTTCTATACATGCTAGCGACCTAAAACTTGTTTTATCGCATTCAGCGCGTCAAATTACGCCGGAAACGGTCGTCTTTGTTTTGATATTGCTCGAAACACGAAGTCGAAGTCCGTTTGTTTGTTTTTCAGATATCGGTTGGTAACTTTTTCTCTATACATGCTAGCGACCTAAAACTTGTTTCATCGCATTTAGCGCGTCAAATTACGCCGGAAACGGTCGTCTTTGTTTCGATATTGCTCGAAACACGAAGTCGAAGTCCGTTTGTTTGTTTTTCAGATATCGGTTGGTAACTTTTTTTCTATACATGCTCGCGACCTAAAACTTGTTTTATCGCATTCAGCGCGTCAAATTACGCCGGAAACGGCCGTCTCTGTTTTGATATTGCTCGAAACACGAAGTCGAAGTCCGTTTGTTTGTTTTTCAGATATCGGTTGGTAACTTTTTTTCTACACATGCTAGCGACCTAAAACTTGTTTTATCGCATTCACCGCGTCAAATTACGCCGGAAACGGTCGTCTTTGTTTTGATATTGCTCGAAACACGAAGTCGAAGTCCGTTTGTTTGTTTTTCAGATATCGGTTGGTAACTTTTTTTCTACACATGCTAGCGACCTAAAACTTGTTTCATCGCATTCAGCGCGTCAAATTACGCCGGAAACGGTCGTCTTTGTTTCGATATTGCTCGAAACACGAAGTCGAAGTCCGTTTGTTTGTTTTTCAGATATCGGTTGGTAACTTTTTTTCTATACATGCTCGCGACCTAAAACTTGTTTTATCGCATTCAGCGCGTCAAATTACGCCGGAAACGGCCGTCTTTGTTTTGATATTGCACGAAACACGAAGTCGAAGTCCGTTTGTTTGTTTTTCAGATATCGGTTGGTAACTTTTTTTCTATACATGCTCGCGACCTAAAACTTGTTTTATCGCATTCAGCGCGTCAAATTACGCCGGAAACGGCCGTCTTTGTTTTGATATTGCTCGAAACACGAAGTCGAAGTCCGTTTGTTTGTTTTTCAGATATCGGTTGGTAACTTTTTTTCTATACATGCTAGCGACCTAAAACTTGTTTTATCGCATTCAGCGCGTCAAATTACGCCGGAAACGGTCGTCTTTGTTTTGATATTGCTCGAAACACGAAGTCGAAGTCCGTTTGTTTGTTTTTCAGATATCGGTTGGTAACTTTTTCTCTATACATGCTAGCGACCTAAAACTTGTTTCATCGCATTCAGCGCGTCAAATTACGCCGGAAACGGTCGTCTTTGTTTCGATATTGCTCGAAACACAAAGTCGAAGTCCGTTTGTTTGTTTTTCAGATATCGGTTGGTAACTTTTTTTCTATACATGCTCGCGACCTAAAACTTGTTTTATCGCATTCAGCGCGTCAAATTACGCCGGAAACGGCCGTCTTTGTTTTGATATTGCTCGAAACACGAAGTCGAAGTCCGTTTGTTTGTTTTTCAGATATCGGTTGGTAACTTTTTTTTATACATGCTAGCGACCTAAAACTTGTTTTATCGCATTCACCGCGTCAAATTACGCCGGAAACGGTCGTCTTTGTTTTGATATTGCTCGAAACACGAAGTCGAAGTCCGTTTGTTTGTTTTTCAGATATCGGTTGGTAACTTTTTCTCTATACATGCTAGCGACCTAAAACTTGTTTCATCGCATTCAGCGCGTCAAATTACGCCGGAAACGGTCGTCTTTGTTTCGATATTGCTCGAAACACAAAGTCGAAGTCCGTTTGTTTGTTTTTCAGATATCGGTTGGTAACTTTTTTTCTATACATGCTCGCGACCTAAAACTTGTTTTATCGCATTCAGCGCGTCAAATTACGCCGGAAACGGCCGTCTTTGTTTTGATATTGCTCGAAACACGAAGTCGAAGTCCGTTTGTTTGTTTTTCAGATATCGGTTGGTAACTTTTTTTTATACATGCTAGCGACCTAAAACTTGTTTTATCGCATTCACCGCGTCAAATTACGCCGGAAACGGTCGTCTTTGTTTTGATATTGCTCGAAACACGAAGTCGAAGTCCGTTTGTTTGTTTTTCAGATATCGGTTGGTAACTTTTTTTCTATACATGCTAGCGACCTAAAACTTGTTTTATCGCATTCAGCGCGTCAAATTACGCCGGAAACGGTCGTCTTTGTTTTGATATTGCTCGAAACACGAAGTCGTAGTCCGTTTGTTTGTTTTTCAGATATCGGTGGGTAACTTTTTTTCTATACATGCAAGCGACCTAAAACTTGTTTTATCGCATTCAGCGCGTCAAATTACGCCGGAAGCGGTCGTCTTTGTTTTGATATTGCTCGAAACACGAAGTCGAAGTCCGTTTGTTTGTTTTTCAGATTTCGGTTGGTAACTTCTTTTCTATACATGCTAGCGACCTAGAACTTGTTTTATCGCATTCAGCGCGTCAAATTACGCCGGAAACGGTCGTCTTTGTTTTGATATTGCTCGAAACACGAAGTCGAAGTCCGTTTGTTTGTTTTTCAGATATCGGTTGGTAACTTTTTTTCCATACATGCTAGCGACCTAAAACTTGTTTTATCGCATTCAGCGCGTCAAATTACGCCGGAAACGGTCGTCTTTGTTTTGATATTGCTCGAAACACGAAGTCGAAGTCCGTTTGTTTGTTTTTCAGATATCGGTTGGTAACTTTTTCTCTATACATGCTAGCGACCTAAAACTTGTTTCATCGCATTTAGCGCGTCAAATTACGCCGGAAACGGTCGTCTTTGTTTCGATATTGCTCGAAACACGAAGTCGAAGTCCGTTTGTTTGTTTTTCAGATATCGGTTGGTAACTTTTTTTCTATACATGCTCGCGACCTAAAACTTGTTTTATCGCATTCAGCGCGTCAAATTACGCCGGAAACGGCCGTCTCTGTTTTGATATTGCTCGAAACACGAAGTCGAAGTCCGTTTGTTTGTTTTTCAGATATCGGTTGGTAACTTTTTTTCTACACATGCTAGCGACCTAAAACTTGTTTTATCGCATTCACCGCGTCAAATTACGCCGGAAACGGTCGTCTTTGTTTTGATATTGCTCGAAACACGAAGTCGAAGTCCGTTTGTTTGTTTTTCAGATATCGGTTGGTAACTTTTTTTCTACACATGCTAGCGACCTAAAACTTGTTTCATCGCATTCAGCGCGTCAAATTACGCCGGAAACGGTCGTCTTTGTTTCGATATTGCTCGAAACACGAAGTCGAAGTCCGTTTGTTTGTTTTTCAGATATCGGTTGGTAACTTTTTTTCTATACATGCTCGCGACCTAAAACTTGTTTTATCGCATTCAGCGCGTCAAATTACGCCGGAAACGGCCGTCTTTGTTTTGATATTGCACGAAACACGAAGTCGAAGTCCGTTTGTTTGTTTTTCAGATATCGGTTGGTAACTTTTTTTCTATACATGCTCGCGACCTAAAACTTGTTTTATCGCATTCAGCGCGTCAAATTACGCCGGAAACGGCCGTCTTTGTTTTGATATTGCTCGAAACACGAAGTCGAAGTCCGTTTGTTTGTTTTTCAGATATTGGTTGGTAACTTTTTTTCTATACATGCTAGCGACCTAAAACTTGTTTTATCGCATTCAGCGCGTCAAATTACGCCGGAAACGGTCGTCTTTGTTTTGATATTGCTCGAAACACGAAGTCGAAGTCCGTTTGTTTGTTTTTCAGATATCGGTTGGTAACTTTTTCTCTATACATGCTAGCGACCTAAAACTTGTTTCATCGCATTCAGCGCGTCAAATTACGCCGGAAACGGTCGTCTTTGTTTCGATATTGCTCGAAACACAAAGTCGAAGTCCGTTTGTTTGTTTTTCAGATATCGGTTGGTAACTTTTTTTCTATACATGCTCGCGACCTAAAACTTGTTTTATCGCATTCAGCGCGTCAAATTACGCCGGAAACGGCCGTCTTTGTTTTGATATTGCTCGAAACACGAAGTCGAAGTCCGTTTGTTTGTTTTTCAGATATCGGTTGGTAACTTTTTTTTATACATGCTAGCGACCTAAAACTTGTTTTATCGCATTCACCGCGTCAAATTACGCCGGAAACGGTCGTCTTTGTTTTGATATTGCTCGAAACACGAAGTCGAAGTCCGTTTGTTTGTTTTTCAGATATCGGTTGGTAACTTTTTCTCTATACATGCTAGCGACCTAAAACTTGTTTCATCGCATTCAGCGCGTCAAATTACGCCGGAAACGGTCGTCTTTGTTTCGATATTGCTCGAAACACAAAGTCGAAGTCCGTTTGTTTGTTTTTCAGATATCGGTTGGTAACTTTTTTTCTATACATGCTCGCGACCTAAAACTTGTTTTATCGCATTCAGCGCGTCAAATTACGCCGGAAACGGCCGTCTTTGTTTTGATATTGCTCGAAACACGAAGTCGAAGTCCGTTTGTTTGTTTTTCAGATATCGGTTGGTAACTTTTTTTTATACATGCTAGCGACCTAAAACTTGTTTTATCGCATTCACCGCGTCAAATTACGCCGGAAACGGTCGTCTTTGTTTTGATATTGCTCGAAACACGAAGTCGAAGTCCGTTTGTTTGTTTTTCAGATATCGGTTGGTAACTTTTTTTCTATACATGCTAGCGACCTAAAACTTGTTTTATCGCATTCAGCGCGTCAAATTACGCCGGAAACGGTCGTCTTTGTTTTGATATTGCTCGAAACACGAAGTCGTAGTCCGTTTGTTTGTTTTTCAGATATCGGTGGGTAACTTTTTTTCTATACATGCAAGCGACCTAAAACTTGTTTTATCGCATTCAGCGCGTCAAATTACGCCGGAAGCGGTCGTCTTTGTTTTGATATTGCTCGAAACACGAAGTCGAAGTCCGTTTGTTTGTTTTTCAGATTTCGGTTGGTAACTTCTTTTCTATACATGCTAGCGACCTAGAACTTGTTTTATCGCATTCAGCGCGTCAAATTACGCCGGAAACGGTCGTCTTTGTTTTGATATTGCTCGAAACACGAAGTCGAAGTCCGTTTGTTTGTTTTTCAGATATCGGTTGGTAACTTTTTTTCTATACATGCTAGCGACCTAAAACTTGTTTTATCGCATTCAGCGCGTCAAATTACGCCGGAAACGGTCGTCTTTGTTTCGATATTGCTCGAAACACGAAGTCGAAGTCCGTTTGTTTGTTTTTCAGATATCGGTTGGTAACTTTTTTTCTATACATGCTAGCGACCTAAAACTTGTTTTATCGCATTCAGCGCGTCAAATTACGCCGGAAACGGTCGTCTTTGTTTTGATATTGCTCGAAACACGAAGTCGAAGTCCGTTTGTTTGTTTTTCAGATATCGGTTGGTAACTTTTTTTCTATACATGCTAGCGACCTAAAACTTGTTTCATCGCATTCAGCGCGTCAAATTACGCCGGAAACGGTCGTCTTTGTTTTGATATTGCTCGAAACACGAAGTCGAAGTCCGTTTGTTTGTTTTTCAGATATCGGTTGGTAACTTTTTCTCTATACATGCTAGCGACCTAAAACTTGTTTTATCGCATTCAGCGCGTCAAATTACGCCGGAAACGGTCGTCTTTGTTTTGATATTGCTCGAAACACGAAGTCGAAGTCCGTTTGTTTGTTTTTCAGATATCGGTTGGTAACTTTTTTTCTATACATGCTAGCGACCTAAAACTTGTTTTATCGCATTCAGCGCGTCAAATTACGCCGGAAGCGGTCGTCTTTGTTTTGATATTGCTCGAAACACGAAGTCGAAGTCCGTTTGTTTGTTTTTCAGATTTCGGTTGGTAACTTCTTTTCTATACATGCTAGCGACCTAGAACTTGTTTTATCGCATTCAGCGCGTCAAATTACGCCGGAAACGGTCGTCTTTGTTTTGATATTGCTCGAAACACGAAGTCGAAGTCCGTTTGTTTGTTTTTCAGATATCGGTTGGTAACTTTTTTTCTATACATGCTAGCGACCTAAAACTTGTTTTATCGCATTCAGCGCGTCAAATTACGCCGGAAACGGCCGTCTTTGTTTTGATATTGCACGAAACACGTCGTCGAAGTGCGTTTTTTTGTTTTTCAGATATCGGTTGGTAACTTTTTTTCTATACATGCTTGCGACCTAAAACTTGTTTTATCGCATTCAGCGCGTCAAATTACGCCGGAAACAGTCGTCTTTGTTTTGATATTGCTCGAAACACGTAGTCGAAGTCCGTTTGTTTGTTTTTCAGATATCGGTTGGTAACTTTTTTTCTATACATGCTAGCGACCTAAAACTTGTTTTATCGCATTCAGCGCGTCAAATTACGCCGGAAACGGTCGTCTTTGTTTTGATATTGCTCGAAACACGAAGTCGAAGTCCGTTTGTTTGTTTTTCAGATATCGGTTGGTAACTTTTTCTCTATACATGCTAGCGACCTAAAACTTGTTTCATCGCATTTAGCGCGTCAAATTACGCCGGAAACGGTCGTCTTTGTTTCGATATTGCTCGAAACACGAAGTCGAAGTCCGTTTGTTTGTTTTTCAGATATCGGTTGGTAACTTTTTTTCTATACATGCTCGCGACCTAAAACTTGTTTTATCGCATTCAGCGCGTCAAATTACGCCGGAAACGGCCGTCTCTGTTTTGATATTGCTCGAAACACGAAGTCGAAGTCCGTTTGTTTGTTTTTCAGATATCGGTTGGTAACTTTTTTTCTACACATGCTAGCGACCTAAAACTTGTTTTATCGCATTCACCGCGTCAAATTACGCCGGAAACGGTCGTCTTTGTTTTGATATTGCTCGAAACACGAAGTCGAAGTCCGTTTGTTTGTTTTTCAGATATCGGTTGGTAACTTTTTTTCTACACATGCTAGCGACCTAAAACTTGTTTCATCGCATTCAGCGCGTCAAATTACGCCGGAAACGGTCGTCTTTGTTTCGATATTGCTCGAAACACGAAGTCGAAGTCCGTTTGTTTGTTTTTCAGATATCGGTTGGTAACTTTTTTTCTATACATGCTCGCGACCTAAAACTTGTTTTATCGCATTCAGCGCGTCAAATTACGCCGGAAACGGCCGTCTTTGTTTTGATATTGCACGAAACACGAAGTCGAAGTCCGTTTGTTTGTTTTTCAGATATCGGTTGGTAACTTTTTTTCTATACATGCTCGCGACCTAAAACTTGTTTTATCGCATTCAGCGCGTCAAATTACGCCGGAAACGGCCGTCTTTGTTTTGATATTGCTCGAAACACGAAGTCGAAGTCCGTTTGTTTGTTTTTCAGATATCGGTTGGTAACTTTTTTTCTATACATGCTAGCGACCTAAAACTTGTTTTATCGCATTCAGCGCGTCAAATTACGCCGGAAACGGTCGTCTTTGTTTTGATATTGCTCGAAACACGAAGTCGAAGTCCGTTTGTTTGTTTTTCAGATATCGGTTGGTAACTTTTTCTCTATACATGCTAGCGACCTAAAACTTGTTTCATCGCATTCAGCGCGTCAAATTACGCCGGAAACGGTCGTCTTTGTTTCGATATTGCTCGAAACACAAAGTCGAAGTCCGTTTGTTTGTTTTTCAGATATCGGTTGGTAACTTTTTTTCTATACATGCTCGCGACCTAAAACTTGTTTTATCGCATTCAGCGCGTCAAATTACGCCGGAAACGGCCGTCTTTGTTTTGATATTGCTCGAAACACGAAGTCGAAGTCCGTTTGTTTGTTTTTCAGATATCGGTTGGTAACTTTTTTTTATACATGCTAGCGACCTAAAACTTGTTTTATCGCATTCACCGCGTCAAATTACGCCGGAAACGGTCGTCTTTGTTTTGATATTGCTCGAAACACGAAGTCGAAGTCCGTTTGTTTGTTTTTCAGATATCGGTTGGTAACTTTTTTTCTATACATGCTAGCGACCTAAAACTTGTTTTATCGCATTCAGCGCGTCAAATTACGCCGGAAACGGTCGTCTTTGTTTTGATATTGCTCGAAACACGAAGTCGTAGTCCGTTTGTTTGTTTTTCAGATATCGGTGGGTAACTTTTTTTCTATACATGCAAGCGACCTAAAACTTGTTTTATCGCATTCAGCGCGTCAAATTACGCCGGAAGCGGTCGTCTTTGTTTTGATATTGCTCGAAACACGAAGTCGAAGTCCGTTTGTTTGTTTTTCAGATTTCGGTTGGTAACTTCTTTTCTATACATGCTAGCGACCTAGAACTTGTTTTATCGCATTCAGCGCGTCAAATTACGCCGGAAACGGTCGTCTTTGTTTTGATATTGCTCGAAACACGAAGTCGAAGTCCGTTTGTTTGTTTTTCAGATATCGGTTGGTAACTTTTTTTCTATACATGCTAGCGACCTAAAACTTGTTTTATCGCATTCAGCGCGTCAAATTACGCCGGAAACGGTCGTCTTTGTTTCGATATTGCTCGAAACACGAAGTCGAAGTCCGTTTGTTTGTTTTTCAGATATCGGTTGGTAACTTTTTTTCTATACATGCTAGCGACCTAAAACTTGTTTTATCGCATTCAGCGCGTCAAATTACGCCGGAAACGGTCGTCTTTGTTTTGATATTGCTCGAAACACGAAGTCGAAGTCCGTTTGTTTGTTTTTCAGATATCGGTTGGTAACTTTTTTTCTATACATGCTAGCGACCTAAAACTTGTTTCATCGCATTCAGCGCGTCAAATTACGCCGGAAACGGTCGTCTTTGTTTTGATATTGCTCGAAACACGAAGTCGAAGTCCGTTTGTTTGTTTTTCAGATATCGGTTGGTAACTTTTTCTCTATACATGCTAGCGACCTAAAACTTGTTTTATCGCATTCAGCGCGTCAAATTACGCCGGAAACGGTCGTCTTTGTTTTGATATTGCTCGAAACACGAAGTCGAAGTCCGTTTGTTTGTTTTTCAGATATCGGTTGGTAACTTTTTTTCTATACATGCTAGCGACCTAAAACTTGTTTTATCGCATTCAGCGCGTCAAATTACGCCGGAAGCGGTCGTCTTTGTTTTGATATTGCTCGAAACACGAAGTCGAAGTCCGTTTGTTTGTTTTTCAGATTTCGGTTGGTAACTTCTTTTCTATACATGCTAGCGACCTAGAACTTGTTTTATCGCATTCAGCGCGTCAAATTACGCCGGAAACGGTCGTCTTTGTTTTGATATTGCTCGAAACACGAAGTCGAAGTCCGTTTGTTTGTTTTTCAGATATCGGTTGGTAACTTTTTTTCTATACATGCTAGCGACCTAAAACTTGTTTTATCGCATTCAGCGCGTCAAATTACGCCGGAAACGGCCGTCTTTGTTTTGATATTGCACGAAACACGTCGTCGAAGTGCGTTTTTTTGTTTTTCAGATATCGGTTGGTAACTTTTTTTCTATACATGCTTGCGACCTAAAACTTGTTTTATCGCATTCAGCGCGTCAAATTACGCCGGAAACAGTCGTCTTTGTTTTGATATTGCTCGAAACACGTAGTCGAAGTCCGTTTGTTTGTTTTTCAGATATCGGTTGGTAACTTTTTTTCTATACATGCTAGCGACCTAAAACTTGTTTTATCGCATTCAGCGCGTCAAATTACGCCGGAAACGGTCGTCTTTGTTTTGATATTGCTCGAAACACGAAGTCGAAGTCCGTTTGTTTGTTTTTCAGATATCGGTTGGTAACTTTTTTTCTATACATGCTAGCGACCTAAAACTTGTTTCATCGCAATCAGCGCGTCAAATTACGCCGGAAACGGTCGTCTTTGTTTCGATATTGCTCGAAACACGAAGTCGAAGTCCGTTTGTTTGTTTTTCAGATATCGGTTGGTAACTTTTTTTCTATACATGCTAGCGACCTAAAACTTGTTTTATCGCATTCAGCGCGTCAAATTACGCCGGAAACGGTCGTCTTTGTTTTGATATTGCTCGAAACACGAAGTCGAAGTCCGTTTGTTTGTTTTTCAGATATCGGTTGGTAACTTTTTTTCTATACATGCTAGCGACCTAAAACTTGTTTTATCGCATTCAGCGCGTCAAATTACGCCGGAAACGGTCGTCTTTGTTTTGATATTGCTCGAAACACGAAGTCGAAGTCCGTTTGTTTGTTTTTCAGATATCGGTTGGTAACTTTTTCTCTATACATGCTAGCGACCTAAAACTTGTTTCATCGCATTCAGCGCGTTAAATTACGCCGGAAACGGTCGTCTTTGTTTCGATATTGCTCGAAACACGAAGTCGAAGTCCGTTTGTTTGTTTTTCAGATATCGGTTGGTAACTTTTTTTCTATACATGCTTGCGACCTAAAACTTGTTTTATCGCATTCAGCGCGTCAAATTACGCCGGAAACGGCCGTCTTTGTTTTGATATTGCTCGAAACACGAAGTCGAAGTCCGTTTGTTTGTTTTTCAGATATCGGTTGGTAACTTTTTTTCTATACATGCTCGCGACCTAAAACTTGTTTTATCGCATTCAGCGCGTCAAATTACGCCGGAAACGGCCGTCTTTGTTTTGATATTGCACGAAACACGTCGTCGAAGTGCGTTTTTTTGTTTTTCAGATATCGGTTGGTAACTTTTTTTCTATACATGCTCGCGACCTAAAACTTGTTTCATCGCATTCAGCGCGTCAAATTACGCCGGAAACAGTCGTCTTTGTTTTGATATTGCTCGAAACACGAAGTCGAAGTCCGTTTGTTTGTTTTTCAGATATCGGTTGGTAACTTTTTTTCTATACATGCTAGCGACCTAAAACTTGTTTTATCGCATTCAGCGCGTCAAATTACGCCGGAAACGGTCGTCTTTGTTTTGATATTGCTCGAAACACGAAGTCGAAGTCCGTTTGTTTGTTTTTCAGATATCGGTTGGTAACTTTTTTTCTATACATGCTAGCGACCTAAAACTTGTTTTATCGCATTCAGCGCGTCAAATTACGCCGGAAGCGGTCGTCTTTGTTTTGATATTGCTCGAAACACGAGGTCGAAGTCCGTTTGTTTGTTTTCCAGATTTCGGTTGGTAACTTCTTTTCTATACATGCTAGCGACCTAGAACTTGTTTTATCGCATTCAGCGCGTCAAATTACGCCGGAAACGGTCGTCTTTGTTTTGATATTGCTCGAAACACGAAGTCGAAGTCCGTTTGTTTGTTTTTCAGATATCGGTTGGTAACTTTTTTTCTATACATGCTAGCGACCTAAAACTTGTTTTATCGCATTCAGCGCGTCAAATTACGCCGGAAACGGCCGTCTTTGTTTTGATATTGCACGAAACACGTCGTCGAAGTGCGTTTTTTTGTTTTTCAGATATCGGTTGGTAACTTTTTTTCTATACATGCTTGCGACCTAAAACTTGTTTTATCGCATTCAGCGCGTCAAATTACGCCGGAAACAGTCGTCTTTGTTTTGATATTGCTCGAAACACGTAGTCGAAGTCCGTTTGTTTGTTTTTCAGATATCGGTTGGTAACTTTTTTTCTATACATGCTAGCGACCTAAAACTTGTTTTATCGCATTCAGCGCGTCAAATTACGCCGGAAACGGTCGTCTTTGTTTTGATATTGCTCGAAACACGAAGTCGAAGTCCGTTTGTTTGTTTTTCAGATATCGGTTGGTAACTTTTTTTCTATACATGCTAGCGACCTAAAACTTGTTTCATCGCATTCAGCGCGTCAAATTACGCCGGAAACGGTCGTCTTTGTTTCGATATTGCTCGAAACACGAAGTCGAAGTCCGTTTGTTTGTTTTTCAGATATCGGTTGGTAACTTTTTTTCTATACATGCTAGCGACCTAAAACTTGTTTTATCGCATTCAGCGCGTCAAATTACGCCGGAAACGGTCGTCTTTGTTTTGATATTGCTCGAAACACGAAGTCGAAGTCCGTTTGTTTGTTTTTCAGATATCGGTTGGTAACTTTTTTTCTATACATGCTAGCGACCTAAAACTTGTTTTATCGCATTCAGCGCGTCAAATTACGCCGGAAACGGTCGTCTTTGTTTTGATATTGCTCGAAACACGAAGTCGAAGTCCGTTTGTTTGTTTTTCAGATATCGGTTGGTAACTTTTTCTCTATACATGCTAGCGACCTAAAACTTGTTTCATCGCATTCAGCGCGTTAAATTACGCCGGAAACGGTCGTCTTTGTTTCGATATTGCTCGAAACACGAAGTCGAAGTCCGTTTGTTTGTTTTTCAGATATCGGTTGGTAACTTTTTTTCTATACATGCTTGCGACCTAAAACTTGTTTTATCGCATTCAGCGCGTCAAATTACGCCGGAAACGGCCGTCTTTGTTTTGATATTGCTCGAAACACGAAGTCGAAGTCCGTTTGTTTGTTTTTCAGATATCGGTTGGTAACTTTTTTTCTATACATGCTCGCGACCTAAAACTTGTTTTATCGCATTCAGCGCGTCAAATTACGCCGGAAACGGCCGTCTTTGTTTTGATATTGCACGAAACACGTCGTCGAAGTGCGTTTTTTTGTTTTTCAGATATCGGTTGGTAACTTTTTTTCTATACATGCTCGCGACCTAAAACTTGTTTCATCGCATTCAGCGCGTCAAATTACGCCGGAAACAGTCGTCTTTGTTTTGATATTGCTCGAAACACGAAGTCGAAGTCCGTTTGTTTGTTTTTCAGATATCGGTTGGTAACTTTTTTTCTATACATGCTAGCGACCTAAAACTTGTTTTATCGCATTCAGCGCGTCAAATTACGCCGGAAACGGTCGTCTTTGTTTTGATATTGCTCGAAACACGAAGTCGAAGTCCGTTTGTTTGTTTTTCAGATATCGGTTGGTAACTTTTTTTCTATACATGCTAGCGACCTAAAACTTGTTTCATCGCATTTAGCGCGTCAAATTACGCCGGAAACGGTCGTCTTTGTTTCGATATTGCTCGAAACACGAAGTCGAAGTCCGTTTGTTTGTTTTTCAGATATCGGTTGGTAACTTTTTTTCTATACATGCTAGCGACCTAAAACTTGTTTTATCGCATTCAGCGCGTCAAATTACGCCGGAAACGGTCGTCTTTGTTTTGATATTGCTCGAAACACGAAGTCGAAGTCCGTTTGTTTGTTTTTCAGATATCGGTTGGTATCTTTTTTTCTATACATGCTAGCGACCTAAAACTTGTTTTATCGCATTCAGCGCGTCAAATTACGCCGGAAACGGTCGTCTTTGTTTTGATATTGCTCGAAACACGAAGTCGAAGTCCGTTTGTTTGTTTTTCAGATATCGGTTGGTAACTTTTTCTCTATACATGCTAGCGACCTAAAACTTGTTTCATCGCATTCAGCGCGTTAAATTACGCCGGAAACGGTCGTCTTTGTTCCGATATTGCTCGAAACACGAAGTCGAAGTCCGTTTGTTTGTTTTTCAGATATCGGTTGGTAACTTTTTTTCTATACATGCTAGCGACCTAAAACTTGTTTTATCGCATTCAGCGCGTCAAATTACGCCGGAAACGGTCGTCTTTGTTTTGATATTGCTCGAAACACGAAGTCGAAGTCCGTTTGTTTGTTTTTCAGATATCGGTTGGTAACTTTTTTTCTATACATGCTAGCAACCTAAAACTTGTTTTATCGCATTCAGCGCGTCGAATTACAACGGAAACGGTCGTCTTTGTTTTGATATTGCTCGATAGACGAAGTCGGAGTCCGTTTGTATGTTCTTCAGATATCGGTTAGTAACTTTTTTTCTATACATGCTAGCGACCCAAAACTTGTTTTATCGCATTCAGCACGTCAAATTACAACGGAAACGGTCGTCTTTGTTTTGATATTGCTCGATAGACGAAGTCGGAGTCCGTTTGTATGTTCTTCAGATATCGGTTAGTAACTTTTTTTCTATACATGCTAGCGACCCAAAACTTGTTTTATCGCATTCAGCGCGTCAAATTACGACGGAAACGGTCGTCTTTGTTTTGATATTGCTCGAAACACGAAGTCGAAGTCCGTTTGTTTGTTTTTCAGATATTGGTTGGAAACTTTCTTTCTATACATGCTAGCGACCTGAAACTTGTTTTATCGCATTCAGCGCGTCAAATTACGCCGGAAACGGTCGTCTTTGTTCTGATATTGCTCAAAACACGGAGTCGAATTCCGTTTGTTTGTTTCGTGGATATCGGTGAGTAACTTTTTTTCTATACATGCTAGCGACCTAAAACTTGTATTATCGCATTCAGCGCGTCAAATTACGCCGAAAACGGCCGTCTTTGTTTTGATATTGCACGAAACACGAAGTCGAAGTCCGTTTGTTTGTTTTTCAGATATCGGTTGGTAACTTTTTTTCTATACATGCTAGCGACCTAAAACTTGTTTTATCGCATTCAGCGCGTCAAATTACGCCGGAAACGGTCGTCTTTGTTTTGATATTGCTCGAAACACGAAGTCGTAGTCCGTTTGTTTGTTTTTCAGATATCGGTTGGTAACTTTTTTTCTATACATGCTAGCGACCTAAAACTTGTTTTATCGCATTCAGCGCGTCAAATTACGCCGGAAACGGTCGTCTTTGTTTTGATATTGCTCGAAACACGAAGTCGAAGTCCGTTTGTTTGTTTTTCAGATATCGGTTGGTAACTTTTTTTCTATACATGCTAGCGACCTAAAACTTGTTTCATCGCATTTAGCGCGTCAAATTACGCCGGAAACGGTCGTCTTTGTTTCGATATTGCTCGAAACACGAAGTCGAAGTCCGTTTGTTTGTTTTTCAGATATCGGTTGGTAACTTTTTTTCTATACATGCTAGCGACCTAAAACTTGTTTTATCGCATTCAGCGCGTCAAATTACGCCGGAAACGGTCGTCTTTGTTTTGATATTGCTCGAAACACGAAGTCGAAGTCCGTTTGTTTGTTTTTCAGATATCGGTTGGTAACTTTTTTTCTATACATGCTAGCGACCTAAAACTTGTTTTATCGCATTCAGCGCGTCAAATTACGCTGGAAACGGCCGTCTTTGTTTTGATATTGCTCGAAACACGAAGTCGAAGTCCGTTTGTTTGTTTTTCAGATATCGGTTGGTAACTTTTTTTTATACATGCTAGCGACCTAAAACTTGTTTTATCGCATTCACCGCGTCAAATTACGCCGGAAACGGTCGTCTTTGTTTTGATATTGCTCGAAACACGAAGTCGAAGTCCGTTTGTTTGTTTTCCAGATATCGGTTGGTAACTTTTTTTCTATACATGCTCGCGACCTAAAACTTGTTTTATCGCATTCAGCGCGTCAAATTACGCCGGCAACGTCCGTCTTTGTTTTGATATTGCACGAAACACGAAGTCGAAGTCCGTTTGTTTGTTTTTCAGATATCGGTTGGTAACTTTTTTTCTATACATGCTAGCGATCTGAAACTTGTTTTATCGCATTCAGCGCGTCAAATTACGCCGGAAACGGTCGTCTTTGTTTTGATATTGCTCGATAGACGAAGTCGGAGTCCGTTTGTATGTTCTTCAGATATCGGTTAGTAACTTTTTTTCTATACATGCTAGCGACCCAAAACTTGTTTTATCGCATTCAGCACGTCAAATTACGCCGGAAACGGTCGTCTTTGTTCTGATATTGCTCAAAACACGGAGTCGAATTCCGTTTGTTTGTTTCGTGGATATCGGTGAGTAACTTTTTTTCTATACATGCTAGCGACCTAAAACTTGTTTTATCGCATTCAGCGCGTCAAATTACGACGGAAACGGTCGTCTTTGTTTTGATATTGCTTAAAACACGAAGTCGAATTCCGTTCGTTTGTTTCGTGGATATCGGTGAGTAACTTTTCTTCTATACATGCTAGCGACCTTAAACTTGTTTTATCGCATTCAGCGCGTCAAATTACGCCGGAAACGGTCGTCTTTGTTTTGATATTGCTCGAAACACGAAGTCGAAGTCCGTTTGTTTGTTTCTCAGATATCGGTTGGTAACTTTTTTTCTATACATGCTAGCGACCTAAAACTTGTTTTATCGCATTCAGCGCGTCAAATTACGCGGGAAACGGTCGTCTTTGTTTCGATATTGCTCGAAACACGAAGTCGAAGTCCGTTTGTTTGTTTTTCAGATATCGGTTGGTAACTTTCTTTCTATACGTGCTAGCGACCTGAAACTTGTTTTATCGCATTCAGCGCGTCAAATTACGCCGGAAACGGTCGTCTTTGTTCTGATATTGCTCAAAACACGGAGTCGAATTCCGTTTGTTTGTTTCGTGGATATCGGTGAGTAACTTTTTTTCTATACATGCTTGCGACCTAAAACTTGTTTTATCGCATTCAGCGCGTCAAATTACGCCGGAAACGGTCGTTTTTGTTTTGATATTGCTCGAAACACGAAGTCGAAGTCCGTTTGTTTGTTTTTCAGATTTCGGTTGGTAACTTTTTTTCTATACATACTAGCGACCTAAAACTTGTTTTATCGCATTCAGCGCGTCAAATTACGCCGGAAGCGGTCGTTTTTGTTTTGATATTGCTCGAAACACGAAGTCGAAGTCCGTTTGTTTGTTTTTCAGATATCGGTTGGTAACTTTTTTTCTATACATGCTAGCGACCTAAAACTTGTTTTATCGCATTCAGCGCGTCAAATTACGCCGGAAACGGCCGTCTTTGTTTTGATATTGCACGAAACACGAAGTCGAAGTCCGTTTGTTTGTTTTTCAGATATCGGTTGGTAACTTTTTTTCTATACATGCTAGCGACCTAAAACTTGTTTTATCGCATTCAGCGCGTCAAATTACGCCGGAAACGGTCGTCTTTGTTTTGATATTGCTCGAAACACGAAGTCGAAGTCCGTTTGTTTGTTTTTCAGATATCGGTTGGTAACTTTTTTTCTATACATGCTAGCAACCTAAAACTTGTTTTATCGCATTCAGCGCGTCAAATTACAACGGAAACGGTCGTCTTTGTTTTGATATTGCTCGATAGACGAAGTCGGAGTCCGTTTGTATGTTCTTCAGATATCGGTTAGTAACTTTTTTTCTATACATGCTAGCGACCCAAAACTTGTTTTATCGCATTCAGCACGTCAAATTACAACGGAAACGGTCGTCTTTGTTTTGATATTGCTCGATAGACGAAGTCGGAGTCCGTTTGTATGTTCTTCAGATATCGGTTAGTAACTTTTTTTCTATACATGCTAGCGACCCAAAACTTGTTTTATCGCATTCAGCGCGTCAAATTACGACGGAAACGGTCGTCTTTGTTTTGATATTGCTCGAAACACGAAGTCGAAGTCCGTTTGTTTGTTTTTCAGATATTGGTTGGAAACTTTCTTTCTATACATGCTAGCGACCTGAAACTTGTTTTATCGCATTCAGCGCGTCAAATTACGCCGGAAACGGTCGTCTTTGTTCTGATATTGCTCAAAACACGGAGTCGAATTCCGTTTGTTTGTTTCGTGGATATCGGTGAGTAACTTTTTTTCTATACATGCTAGCGACCTAAAACTTGTTTTATCGCATTCAGCGCGTCAAATTACGCCGGAAACGGTCGTCTTTGTTTTGATATTGCTCAAAACACGAAGTCGTAGTCCGTTTGTTTGTTTTTCAGATATCGGTTGGTAACTTTTTTTCTATACATGCTAGCAACCTAAAACTTGTTTTATCGCATTCAGCACGTCAAATTACAACGGAAACGGTCGTCTTTGTTTTGATATTGCTCGATAGACGAAGTCGGAGTCCGTTTGTATGTTCTTCAGATATCGGTTAGTAACTTTTTTTCTATACATGCTAGCGACCCAAAACTTGTTTTATCGCATTCAGCACGTCAAATTACGCCGGAAACGGTCGTCTTTGTTCTGATATTGCTCAAAACACGGAGTCGAATTCCGTTTGTTTGTTTTTCAGATATCGGTTGGTAACTTTTTTTCTATACATGCTAGCGACCTAAAACTTGTTTTATCGCATTCAGCGCGTCAAATTACGACGGAAACGGTCGTCTTTGTTTCGATATTGCTCGAAACACGAAGTCGAAGTCCGTTTGTCTGTTTTTCAGATATCGGTTGGTAACTTTCTTTCTATACATGCTAGCGACCTGAAACTTGTTTTATCGCATTCAGCGCGTCAAATTACGCCGGAAACGGTCGTCTTTGTTCTGATATTGCTCAAAACACGGAGTCGAATTCCGTTTGTTTGTTTCGTGGATATCGGTGAGTAACTTTTTCTCTATACATGCTAGCGACCTAAAACTTGTTTTATCGCATTCAGCGCGTCAAATTACGCCGGAAACGGTCGTCTTTGTTTCGATATTGCTCAAAACACGGAGTCGAATTCCGTTTGTTTGTTTCATGGATATCGGTGAGTAACTTTTTTTCTATACATGCTAGCGACCTAAAACTTATTTTATCGCATTCAGCGCGTCAAATTACGCCGGAAACGGTCGTTTTTGTTTTGATATTGCTCGAAACACGAAGTCGAAGTCCGTTTGTTTGTTTTTCAGATTTCGGTTGGTAACTTTTTTTCTATACATGCTAGCGACCTAAAACTTATTTTATCGCATTCAGCGCGTCAAATTACGCCGGAAACGGTCGTTTTTGTTTTGATATTGCTCGAAACACGAAGTCGAAGTCCGTTTGTTTGTTTTTCAGATATCGGTTGGTAACTTTTTTTCTATACATGCTAGCGACCTAAAACTTGTTTTATCGCATTCAGCGCGTCAAATTACGCCGGAAACGGCCGTCTTTGTTTTGATATTGCACGAAACACGAAGTCGAAGTCCGTTTGTTTGTTTTTCAGATATCGGTTGGTAACTTTTTTTCTATACATGCTAGCGACCTAAAACTTGTTTTATCGCATTCAGCGCGTCAAATTACGCCGGAAACGGCCGTCTTTGTTTTGATATTGCACGAAACACGAAGTCGAAGTCCGTTTGTTTGTTTTTCAGATATCGGTTGGTAACTTTTTTTCTATACATGCTAGCGACCTAAAACTTGTTTTATCGCATTCAGCGCGTCAAATTACGCCGGAAACGGTCGTCTTTGTTTTGATATTGCTCGAAACACGAAGTCGAAGTCCGTTTGTTTGTTTTTCAGATATCGGTTGGTAACTTTTTTTCTATACATGCTAGCAACCTAAAACTTGTTTTATCGCATTCAGCGCGTCAAATTACAACGGAAACGGTCGTCTTTGTTTTGATATTGCTCGATAGACGAAGTCGGAGTCCGTTTGTATGTTCTTCAGATATCGGTTAGTAACTTTTTTTCTATACATGCTCGCGACCCAAAACTTGTTTTATCGCATTCAGCACGTCAAATTACGCCGGAAACGGTCGTCTTTGTTCTGATATTGCTCGAAACACGAAGTCGAAGTCCGTTTGTTTGTTTTTCAGATATCGGTTGGTAACTTTTTTTCTATACATGCTAGCGACCTAAAACTTGTTTTATCGCATTCAGCGCGTCAAATTACGACGGAAACGGTCGTCTTTGTTTTGATATTGCTTAAAACACGAAGTCGAATTCCGTTCGTTTGTTTCGTGGATATCGGTGAGTAACTTTTCTTCTATACATGCTAGCGACCTAAAACTTGTTTTATCGCATTCAGCGCGTCAAATTACGCCGAAAACGGTCGTCTTTGTTTCGATATTGCTCGAAACACGAAGTCGAAGTCCGTTTGTTTGTTTTTCAGATATCGGTCGGTAACTTTTTTTCTATACATGCTAGCGACCTGAAACTTGTTTTATCGCATTCAGCGCGTCAAATTACGCCGGAAACGGTCGTCTTTGTTTTGATATTGCTCGAAACACGAAGTCGAAGTCCGTTTGTTTGTTTTTCAGATATCGGTTGGTAACTTTTTTTCTATACATGCTAGCAACCTAAAACTTGTTTTATCGCATTCAGCACGTCAAATTACGCCGGAAACGGTCGTCTTTGTTCTGATATTGCTCGAAACACGAAGTCGGAGTCCGTTTGTATGTTCTTCAGATATCGGTTAGTAACTTTTTTTCTATACATGCTAGCGACCCAAAACTTGTTTTATCGCATTCAGCGCGTCAAATTACGACGGAAACGGTCGTCTTTGTTTTGATATTGCTCGAAACACGAAGTCGAAGTCCGTTTGTTTGTTTTTCAGATATTGGTTGGAAACTTTCTTTCTATACATGCTAGCGACCTGAAACTTGTTTTATCGCATTCAGCGCGTCAAATTACGCCGGAAACGGTCGTCTTTGTTCTGATATTGCTCAAAACACGGAGTCGAATTCCGTTTGTTTGTTTCGTGGATATCGGTGAGTAACTTTTTTTCTATACATGCTAGCGACCTAAAACTTGTATTATCGCATTCAGCGCGTCAAATTACGCCGAAAACGGTCGTCTTTGTTTTGATATTGCTCGAAACACGAAGTCGAAGTCCGTTTGTTTGTTTTTCAGATATCGGTTGGTAACTTTTTTTCTATACATGCTAGCAACCTAAAACTTGTTTTATCGCATTCAGCGCGTCAAATTACAACGGAAACGGTCGTCTTTGTTTTGATATTGCTCGATAGACGAAGTCGGAGTCCGTTTGTATGTTCTTCAGATATCGGTTAGTAACTTTTTTTCTATACATGCTCGCGACCCAAAACTTGTTTTATCGCATTCAGCACGTCAAATTACGCCGGAAACGGTCGTCTTTGTTCTGATATTGCTCGAAACACGAAGTCGAAGTCCGTTTGTTTGTTTTTCAGATATCGGTTGGTAACTTTTTTTCTATACATGCTAGCGACCTAAAACTTGTTTTATCGCATTCAGCGCGTCAAATTACGACGGAAACGGTCGTCTTTGTTTTGATATTGCTTAAAACACGAAGTCGAATTCCGTTCGTTTGTTTCGTGGATATCGGTGAGTAACTTTTCTTCTATACATGCTAGCGACCTAAAACTTGTTTTATCGCATTCAGCGCGTCAAATTACGCCGGAAACGGTCGTCTTTGTTTCGATATTGCTCGAAACACGAAGTCGAAGTCCGTTTGTTTGTTTTTCAGATATCGGTTGGTAACTTTTTTTCTATACATGCTAGCGACCTGAAACTTGTTTTATCGCATTCAGCGCGTCAAATTACGCCGGAAACGGTCGTCTTTGTTTTGATATTGCTCGAAACACGAAGTCGAAGTCCGTTTGTTTGTTTTTCAGATATCGGTTGGTAACTTTTTTTCTATACATGCTAGCAACCTAAAACTTGTTTTATCGCATTCAGCACGTCAAATTACGCCGGAAACGGTCGTCTTTGTTCTGATATTGCTCGAAACACGAAGTCGGAGTCCGTTTGTATGTTCTTCAGATATCGGTTAGTAACTTTTTTTCTATACATGCTAGCGACCCAAAACTTGTTTTATCGCATTCAGCGCGTCAAATTACGACGGAAACGGTCGTCTTTGTTTTGATATTGCTCGAAACACGAAGTCGAAGTCCGTTTGTTTGTTTTTCAGATATTGGTTGGAAACTTTCTTTCTATACATGCTAGCGACCTGAAACTTGTTTTATCGCATTCAGCGCGTCAAATTACGCCGGAAACGGTCGTCTTTGTTCTGATATTGCTCAAAACACGGAGTCGAATTCCGTTTGTTTGTTTCGTGGATATCGGTGAGTAACTTTTTTTCTATACATGCTAGCGACCTAAAACTTGTATTATCGCATTCAGCGCGTCAAATTACGCCGAAAACGGCCGTCTTTGTTTTGATATTGCACGAAACACGAAGTCGAAGTCCGTTTGTTTGTTTTTCAGATATCGGTTGGTAACTTTTTTTCTATACATGCTAGCGACCTAAAACTTGTTTTATCGCATTCAGCGCGTCAAATTACGCCGGAAACGGTTGTCTTTGTTTTGATATTGCTCGAAACACGAAGTCGTAGTCCGTTTGTTTGTTTTTCAGATATCGGTTGGTAACTTTTTTTCTATACATGCTAGCAACCTAAAACTTGTTTTATCGCATTCAGCACGTCAAATTACAACGGAAACGGTCGTCTTTGTTTTGATATTGCTCGATAGACGAAGTCGGAGTCCGTTTGTATGTTCTTCAGATATCGGTTAGTAACTTTTTTTCTATACATGCTAGCGACCCAAAACTTGTTTTATCGCATTCAGCACGTCAAATTACGCCGGAAACGGTCGTCTTTGTTCTGATATTGCTCAAAACACGGAGTCGAATTCCGTTTGTTTGTTTCGTGGATATCGGTGAGTAACTTTTTTTCTATACATGCTAGCGACCTAAAACTTGTTTTATCGCATTCAGCGCGTCAAATTACGACGGAAACGGTCGTCTTTGTTTCAATATTGCTCGAAACACGAAGTCGAAGTCCGTTTGTTTGTTTTTCAGATATCGGTTGGTAACTTTCTTTCTATACATGCTAGCGACCTGAAACTTGTTTTATCGCATTCAGCGCGTCAAATTACGCCGGAAACGGTCGTCTTTGTTCTGATATTGCTCAAAACACGGAGTCGAATTCCGTTTGTTTGTTTCGTGGATATCGGTGAGTAACTTTTTTTCTATACATGCTAGCGACCTAAAACTTGTTTTATCGCATTCAGCGCGTCAAATTACGCCGGAAACGGTCGTCTTTGTTTCGATATTGCTCAAAACACGGAGTCGAATTCCGTTTGTTTGTTTCGTGGATATCGGTGAGTAACTTTTTTTCTATACATGCTAGCGACCTAAAACTTGTTTTATCGCATTCAGCGCGTCAAATTACGCCGGAAACGGTCGTCTTTGTTTTGATATTGCTCGAAACACGAAGTCGAAGTCCGTTTGTTTGTTTTTCAGATATCGGTTGGTAACTTTTTTTCTATACATGCTAGCAACCTAAAACTTGTTTTATCGCATTCAGCGCGTCAAATTACAACGGAAACGGTCGTCTTTGTTTTGATATTGCTCGATAGACGAAGTCGGAGTCCGTTTGTATGTTCTTCAGATATCGGTTAGTAACTTTTTTTCTATACATGCTCGCGACCCAAAACTTGTTTTATCGCATTCAGCACGTCAAATTACGCCGGAAACGGTCGTCTTTGTTCTGATATTGCTCGAAACACGAAGTCGAAGTCCGTTTGTTTGTTTTTCAGATATCGGTTGGTAACTTTTTTTCTATACATGCTAGCGACCTAAAACTTGTTTTATCGCATTCAGCGCGTCAAATTACGACGGAAACGGTCGTCTTTGTTTTGATATTGCTTAAAACACGAAGTCGAATTCCGTTCGTTTGTTTCGTGGATATCGGTGAGTAACTTTTCTTCTATACATGCTAGCGACCTAAAACTTGTTTTATCGCATTCAGCGCGTCAAATTACGCCGAAAACGGTCGTCTTTGTTTCGATATTGCTCGAAACACGAAGTCGAAGTCCGTTTGTTTGTTTTTCAGATATCGGTCGGTAACTTTTTTTCTATACATGCTAGCGACCTGAAACTTGTTTTATCGCATTCAGCGCGTCAAATTACGCCGGAAACGGTCGTCTTTGTTTTGATATTGCTCGAAACACGAAGTCGAAGTCCGTTTGTTTTTTTTTCAGATATCGGTTGGTAACTTTTTTTCTATACATGCTAGCAACCTAAAACTTGTTTTATCGCATTCAGCACGTCAAATTACGCCGGAAACGGTCGTCTTTGTTCTGATATTGCTCGAAACACGAAGTCGGAGTCCGTTTGTATGTTCTTCAGATATCGGTTAGTAACTTTTTTTCTATACATGCTAGCGACCCAAAACTTGTTTTATCGCATTCAGCGCGTCAAATTACGACGGAAACGGTCGTCTTTGTTTTGATATTGCTCGAAACACGAAGTCGAAGTCCGTTTGTTTGTTTTTCAGATATTGGTTGGAAACTTTCTTTCTATACATGCTAGCGACCTGAAACTTGTTTTATCGCATTCAGCGCGTCAAATTACGCCGGAAACGGTCGTCTTTGTTCTGATATTGCTCAAAACACGGAGTCGAATTCCGTTTGTTTGTTTCGTGGATATCGGTGAGTAACTTTTTTTCTATACATGCTAGCGACCTAAAACTTGTATTATCGCATTCAGCGCGTCAAATTACGCCGAAAACGGTCGTCTTTGTTTTGATATTGCTCGAAACACGAAGTCGAAGTCCGTTTGTTTGTTTTTCAGATATCGGTTGGTAACTTTTTTTCTATACATGCTAGCAACCTAAAACTTGTTTTATCGCATTCAGCGCGTCAAATTACAACGGAAACGGTCGTCTTTGTTTTGATATTGCTCGATAGACGAAGTCGGAGTCCGTTTGTATGTTCTTCAGATATCGGTTAGTAACTTTTTTTCTATACATGCTCGCGACCCAAAACTTGTTTTATCGCATTCAGCACGTCAAATTACGCCGGAAACGGTCGTCTTTGTTCTGATATTGCTCGAAACACGAAGTCGAAGTCCGTTTGTTTGTTTTTCAGATATCGGTTGGTAACTTTTTTTCTATACATGCTAGCGACCTAAAACTTGTTTTATCGCATTCAGCGCGTCAAATTACGACGGAAACGGTCGTCTTTGTTTTGATATTGCTTAAAACACGAAGTCGAATTCCGTTCGTTTGTTTCGTGGATATCGGTGAGTAACTTTTCTTCTATACATGCTAGCGACCTAAAACTTGTTTTATCGCATTCAGCGCGTCAAATTACGCCGGAAACGGTCGTCTTTGTTTCGATATTGCTCGAAACACGAAGTCGAAGTCCGTTTGTTTGTTTTTCAGATATCGGTTGGTAACTTTTTTTCTATACATGCTAGCGACCTGAAACTTGTTTTATCGCATTCAGCGCGTCAAATTACGCCGGAAACGGTCGTCTTTGTTTTGATATTGCTCGAAACACGAAGTCGAAGTCCGTTTGTTTGTTTTTCAGATATCGGTTGGTAACTTTTTTTCTATACATGCTAGCAACCTAAAACTTGTTTTATCGCATTCAGCACGTCAAATTACGCCGGAAACGGTCGTCTTTGTTCTGATATTGCTCGAAACACGAAGTCGGAGTCCGTTTGTATGTTCTTCAGATATCGGTTAGTAACTTTTTTTCTATACATGCTAGCGACCCAAAACTTGTTTTATCGCATTCAGCGCGTCAAATTACGACGGAAACGGTCGTCTTTGTTTTGATATTGCTCGAAACACGAAGTCGAAGTCCGTTTGTTTGTTTTTCAGATATTGGTTGGAAACTTTCTTTCTATACATGCTAGCGACCTGAAACTTGTTTTATCGCATTCAGCGCGTCAAATTACGCCGGAAACGGTCGTCTTTGTTCTGATATTGCTCAAAACACGGAGTCGAATTCCGTTTGTTTGTTTCGTGGATATCGGTGAGTAACTTTTTTTCTATACATGCTAGCGACCTAAAACTTGTATTATCGCATTCAGCGCGTCAAATTACGCCGAAAACGGCCGTCTTTGTTTTGATATTGCACGAAACACGAAGTCGAAGTCCGTTTGTTTGTTTTTCAGATATCGGTTGGTAACTTTTTTTCTATACATGCTAGCGACCTAAAACTTGTTTTATCGCATTCAGCGCGTCAAATTACGCCGGAAACGGTTGTCTTTGTTTTGATATTGCTCGAAACACGAAGTCGTAGTCCGTTTGTTTGTTTTTCAGATATCGGTTGGTAACTTTTTTTCTATACATGCTAGCAACCTAAAACTTGTTTTATCGCATTCAGCACGTCAAATTACAACGGAAACGGTCGTCTTTGTTTTGATATTGCTCGATAGACGAAGTCGGAGTCCGTTTGTATGTTCTTCAGATATCGGTTAGTAACTTTTTTTCTATACATGCTAGCGACCCAAAACTTGTTTTATCGCATTCAGCGCGTCAAATTACGCCGGAAACGGTCGTCTTTGTTTCGATATTGCTCGAAACACGAAGTCGAAGTCCGTTTGTTTGTTTTTCAGATATCGGTTGGTAACTTTTTTTCTATACATGCTAGCGACCTGAAACTTGTTTTATCGCATTCAGCGCGTCAAATTACGCCGGAAACGGTCGTCTTTGTTTTGATATTGCTCGAAACACGAAGTCGAAGTCCGTTTGTTTGTTTTTCAGATATCGGTTGGTAACTTTTTTTCTATACATGCTAGCAACCTAAAACTTGTTTTATCGCATTCAGCACGTCAAATTACGCCGGAAACGGTCGTCTTTGTTCTGATATTGCTCGAAACACGAAGTCGGAGTCCGTTTGTATGTTCTTCAGATATCGGTTAGTAACTTTTTTTCTATACATGCTAGCGACCCAAAACTTGTTTTATCGCATTCAGCGCGTCAAATTACGACGGAAACGGTCGTCTTTGTTTTGATATTGCTCGAAACACGAAGTCGAAGTCCGTTTGTTTGTTTTTCAGATATTGGTTGGAAACTTTCTTTCTATACATGCTAGCGACCTGAAACTTGTTTTATCGCATTCAGCGCGTCAAATTACGCCGGAAACGGTCGTCTTTGTTCTGATATTGCTCAAAACACGGAGTCGAATTCCGTTTGTTTGTTTCGTGGATATCGGTGAGTAACTTTTTTTCTATACATGCTAGCGACCTAAAACTTGTATTATCGCATTCAGCGCGTCAAATTACGCCGAAAACGGCCGTCTTTGTTTTGATATTGCACGAAACACGAAGTCGAAGTCCGTTTGTTTGTTTTTCAGATATCGGTTGGTAACTTTTTTTCTATACATGCTAGCGACCTAAAACTTGTTTTATCGCATTCAGCGCGTCAAATTACGCCGGAAACGGTTGTCTTTGTTTTGATATTGCTCGAAACACGAAGTCGTAGTCCGTTTGTTTGTTTTTCAGATATCGGTTGGTAACTTTTTTTCTATACATGCTAGCAACCTAAAACTTGTTTTATCGCATTCAGCACGTCAAATTACAACGGAAACGGTCGTCTTTGTTTTGATATTGCTCGATAGACGAAGTCGGAGTCCGTTTGTATGTTCTTCAGATATCGGTTAGTAACTTTTTTTCTATACATGCTAGCGACCCAAAACTTGTTTTATCGCATTCAGCACGTCAAATTACGCCGGAAACGGTCGTCTTTGTTCTGATATTGCTCAAAACACGGAGTCGAATTCCGTTTGTTTGTTTCGTGGATATCGGTGAGTAACTTTTTTTCTATACATGCTAGCGACCTAAAACTTGTTTTATCGCATTCAGCGCGTCAAATTACGACGGAAACGGTCGTCTTTGTTTCAATATTGCTCGAAACACGAAGTCGAAGTCCGTTTGTTTGTTTTTCAGATATCGGTTGGTAACTTTCTTTCTATACATGCTAGCGACCTGAAACTTGTTTTATCGCATTCAGCGCGTCAAATTACGCCGGAAACGGTCGTCTTTGTTCTGATATTGCTCAAAACACGGAGTCGAATTCCGTTTGTTTGTTTCGTGGATATCGGTGAGTAACTTTTTTTCTATACATGCTAGCGACCTAAAACTTGTTTTATCGCATTCAGCGCGTCAAATTACGCCGGAAACGGTCGTCTTTGTTTCGATATTGCTCAAAACACGGAGTCGAATTCCGTTTGTTTGTTTCGTGGATATCGGTGAGTAACTTTTTTTCTATACATGCTAGCGACCTAAAACTTGTTTTATCGCATTCAGCGCGTCAAATTACGCCGGAAACGGTCGTCTTTGTTTTGATATTGCTCGAAACACGAAGTCGAAGTCCGTTTGTTTGTTTTTCAGATATCGGTTGGTAACTTTTTTTCTATACATGCTAGCAACCTAAAACTTGTTTTATCGCATTCAGCGCGTCAAATTACAACGGAAACGGTCGTCTTTGTTTTGATATTGCTCGATAGACGAAGTCGGAGTCCGTTTGTATGTTCTTCAGATATCGGTTAGTAACTTTTTTTCTATACATGCTCGCGACCCAAAACTTGTTTTATCGCATTCAGCACGTCAAATTACGCCGGAAACGGTCGTCTTTGTTCTGATATTGCTCGAAACACGAAGTCGAAGTCCGTTTGTTTGTTTTTCAGATATCGGTTGGTAACTTTTTTTCTATACATGCTAGCGACCTAAAACTTGTTTTATCGCATTCAGCGCGTCAAATTACGACGGAAACGGTCGTCTTTGTTTTGATATTGCTTAAAACACGAAGTCGAATTCCGTTCGTTTGTTTCGTGGATATCGGTGAGTAACTTTTCTTCTATACATGCTAGCGACCTAAAACTTGTTTTATCGCATTCAGCGCGTCAAATTACGCCGAAAACGGTCGTCTTTGTTTCGATATTGCTCGAAACACGAAGTCGAAGTCCGTTTGTTTGTTTTTCAGATATCGGTCGGTAACTTTTTTTCTATACATGCTAGCGACCTGAAACTTGTTTTATCGCATTCAGCGCGTCAAATTACGCCGGAAACGGTCGTCTTTGTTTTGATATTGCTCGAAACACGAAGTCGAAGTCCGTTTGTTTTTTTTTCAGATATCGGTTGGTAACTTTTTTTCTATACATGCTAGCAACCTAAAACTTGTTTTATCGCATTCAGCACGTCAAATTACGCCGGAAACGGTCGTCTTTGTTCTGATATTGCTCGAAACACGAAGTCGGAGTCCGTTTGTATGTTCTTCAGATATCGGTTAGTAACTTTTTTTCTATACATGCTAGCGACCCAAAACTTGTTTTATCGCATTCAGCGCGTCAAATTACGACGGAAACGGTCGTCTTTGTTTTGATATTGCTCGAAACACGAAGTCGAAGTCCGTTTGTTTGTTTTTCAGATATTGGTTGGAAACTTTCTTTCTATACATGCTAGCGACCTGAAACTTGTTTTATCGCATTCAGCGCGTCAAATTACGCCGGAAACGGTCGTCTTTGTTCTGATATTGCTCAAAACACGGAGTCGAATTCCGTTTGTTTGTTTCGTGGATATCGGTGAGTAACTTTTTTTCTATACATGCTAGCGACCTAAAACTTGTATTATCGCATTCAGCGCGTCAAATTACGCCGAAAACGGTCGTCTTTGTTTTGATATTGCTCGAAACACGAAGTCGAAGTCCGTTTGTTTGTTTTTCAGATATCGGTTGGTAACTTTTTTTCTATACATGCTAGCAACCTAAAACTTGTTTTATCGCATTCAGCGCGTCAAATTACAACGGAAACGGTCGTCTTTGTTTTGATATTGCTCGATAGACGAAGTCGGAGTCCGTTTGTATGTTCTTCAGATATCGGTTAGTAACTTTTTTTCTATACATGCTCGCGACCCAAAACTTGTTTTATCGCATTCAGCACGTCAAATTACGCCGGAAACGGTCGTCTTTGTTCTGATATTGCTCGAAACACGAAGTCGAAGTCCGTTTGTTTGTTTTTCAGATATCGGTTGGTAACTTTTTTTCTATACATGCTAGCGACCTAAAACTTGTTTTATCGCATTCAGCGCGTCAAATTACGACGGAAACGGTCGTCTTTGTTTTGATATTGCTTAAAACACGAAGTCGAATTCCGTTCGTTTGTTTCGTGGATATCGGTGAGTAACTTTTCTTCTATACATGCTAGCGACCTAAAACTTGTTTTATCGCATTCAGCGCGTCAAATTACGCCGGAAACGGTCGTCTTTGTTTCGATATTGCTCGAAACACGAAGTCGAAGTCCGTTTGTTTGTTTTTCAGATATCGGTTGGTAACTTTTTTTCTATACATGCTAGCGACCTGAAACTTGTTTTATCGCATTCAGCGCGTCAAATTACGCCGGAAACGGTCGTCTTTGTTTTGATATTGCTCGAAACACGAAGTCGAAGTCCGTTTGTTTGTTTTTCAGATATCGGTTGGTAACTTTTTTTCTATACATGCTAGCAACCTAAAACTTGTTTTATCGCATTCAGCACGTCAAATTACGCCGGAAACGGTCGTCTTTGTTCTGATATTGCTCGAAACACGAAGTCGGAGTCCGTTTGTATGTTCTTCAGATATCGGTTAGTAACTTTTTTTCTATACATGCTAGCGACCCAAAACTTGTTTTATCGCATTCAGCGCGTCAAATTACGACGGAAACGGTCGTCTTTGTTTTGATATTGCTCGAAACACGAAGTCGAAGTCCGTTTGTTTGTTTTTCAGATATTGGTTGGAAACTTTCTTTCTATACATGCTAGCGACCTGAAACTTGTTTTATCGCATTCAGCGCGTCAAATTACGCCGGAAACGGTCGTCTTTGTTCTGATATTGCTCAAAACACGGAGTCGAATTCCGTTTGTTTGTTTCGTGGATATCGGTGAGTAACTTTTTTTCTATACATGCTAGCGACCTAAAACTTGTATTATCGCATTCAGCGCGTCAAATTACGCCGAAAACGGCCGTCTTTGTTTTGATATTGCACGAAACACGAAGTCGAAGTCCGTTTGTTTGTTTTTCAGATATCGGTTGGTAACTTTTTTTCTATACATGCTAGCGACCTAAAACTTGTTTTATCGCATTCAGCGCGTCAAATTACGCCGGAAACGGTTGTCTTTGTTTTGATATTGCTCGAAACACGAAGTCGTAGTCCGTTTGTTTGTTTTTCAGATATCGGTTGGTAACTTTTTTTCTATACATGCTAGCAACCTAAAACTTGTTTTATCGCATTCAGCACGTCAAATTACAACGGAAACGGTCGTCTTTGTTTTGATATTGCTCGATAGACGAAGTCGGAGTCCGTTTGTATGTTCTTCAGATATCGGTTAGTAACTTTTTTTCTATACATGCTAGCGACCCAAAACTTGTTTTATCGCATTCAGCGCGTCAAATTACGCCGGAAACGGTCGTCTTTGTTTCGATATTGCTCGAAACACGAAGTCGAAGTCCGTTTGTTTGTTTTTCAGATATCGGTTGGTAACTTTTTTTCTATACATGCTAGCGACCTGAAACTTGTTTTATCGCATTCAGCGCGTCAAATTACGCCGGAAACGGTCGTCTTTGTTTTGATATTGCTCGAAACACGAAGTCGAAGTCCGTTTGTTTGTTTTTCAGATATCGGTTGGTAACTTTTTTTCTATACATGCTAGCAACCTAAAACTTGTTTTATCGCATTCAGCACGTCAAATTACGCCGGAAACGGTCGTCTTTGTTCTGATATTGCTCGAAACACGAAGTCGGAGTCCGTTTGTATGTTCTTCAGATATCGGTTAGTAACTTTTTTTCTATACATGCTAGCGACCCAAAACTTGTTTTATCGCATTCAGCGCGTCAAATTACGACGGAAACGGTCGTCTTTGTTTTGATATTGCTCGAAACACGAAGTCGAAGTCCGTTTGTTTGTTTTTCAGATATTGGTTGGAAACTTTCTTTCTATACATGCTAGCGACCTGAAACTTGTTTTATCGCATTCAGCGCGTCAAATTACGCCGGAAACGGTCGTCTTTGTTCTGATATTGCTCAAAACACGGAGTCGAATTCCGTTTGTTTGTTTCGTGGATATCGGTGAGTAACTTTTTTTCTATACATGCTAGCGACCTAAAACTTGTATTATCGCATTCAGCGCGTCAAATTACGCCGAAAACGGCCGTCTTTGTTTTGATATTGCACGAAACACGAAGTCGAAGTCCGTTTGTTTGTTTTTCAGATATCGGTTGGTAACTTTTTTTCTATACATGCTAGCGACCTAAAACTTGTTTTATCGCATTCAGCGCGTCAAATTACGCCGGAAACGGTTGTCTTTGTTTTGATATTGCTCGAAACACGAAGTCGTAGTCCGTTTGTTTGTTTTTCAGATATCGGTTGGTAACTTTTTTTCTATACATGCTAGCAACCTAAAACTTGTTTTATCGCATTCAGCACGTCAAATTACAACGGAAACGGTCGTCTTTGTTTTGATATTGCTCGATAGACGAAGTCGGAGTCCGTTTGTATGTTCTTCAGATATCGGTTAGTAACTTTTTTTCTATACATGCTAGCGACCCAAAACTTGTTTTATCGCATTCAGCACGTCAAATTACGCCGGAAACGGTCGTCTTTGTTCTGATATTGCTCAAAACACGGAGTCGAATTCCGTTTGTTTGTTTCGTGGATATCGGTGAGTAACTTTTTTTCTATACATGCTAGCGACCTAAAACTTGTTTTATCGCATTCAGCGCGTCAAATTACGACGGAAACGGTCGTCTTTGTTTCAATATTGCTCGAAACACGAAGTCGAAGTCCGTTTGTTTGTTTTTCAGATATCGGTTGGTAACTTTCTTTCTATACATGCTAGCGACCTGAAACTTGTTTTATCGCATTCAGCGCGTCAAATTACGCCGGAAACGGTCGTCTTTGTTCTGATATTGCTCAAAACACGGAGTCGAATTCCGTTTGTTTGTTTCGTGGATATCGGTGAGTAACTTTTTTTCTATACATGCTAGCGACCTAAAACTTGTTTTATCGCATTCAGCGCGTCAAATTACGCCGGAAACGGTCGTCTTTGTTTCGATATTGCTCAAAACACGGAGTCGAATTCCGTTTGTTTGTTTCGTGGATATCGGTGAGTAACTTTTTTTCTATACATGCTAGCGACCTAAAACTTATTTTATCGCATTCAGCGCGTCAAATTACGCCGGAAACGGTCGTTTTTGTTTTGATATTGCTCGAAACACGAAGTCGAAGTCCGTTTGTTTGTTTTTCAGATTTCGGTTGGTAACTTTTTTTCTATACATGCTAGCGACCTAAAACTTATTTTATCGCATTCAGCGCGTCAAATTACGCCGGAAACGGTCGTTTTTGTTTTGATATTGCTCGAAACACGAAGTCGAAGTCCGTTTGTTTGTTTTTCAGATATCGGTTGGTAACTTTTTTTCTATACATGCTAGCGACCTAAAACTTGTTTTATCGCATTCAGCGCGTCAAATTACGCCGGAAACGGCCGTCTTTGTTTTGATATTGCACGAAACACGAAGTCGAAGTCCGTTTGTTTGTTTTTCAGATATCGGTTGGTAACTTTTTTTCTATACATGCTAGCGACCTAAAACTTGTTTTATCGCATTCAGCGCGTCAAATTACGCCGGAAACGGTCGTCTTTGTTTTGATATTGCTCGAAACACGAAGTCGAAGTCCGTTTGTTTGTTTTTCAGATATCGGTTGGTAACTTTTTTTCTATACATGCTAGCAACCTAAAACTTGTTTTATCGCATTCAGCGCGTCAAATTACAACGGAAACGGTCGTCTTTGTTTTGATATTGCTCGATAGACGAAGTCGGAGTCCGTTTGTATGTTCTTCAGATATCGGTTAGTAACTTTTTTTCTATACATGCTCGCGACCCAAAACTTGTTTTATCGCATTCAGCACGTCTAATTACGCCGGAAACGGTCGTCTTTGTTCTGATATTGCTCAAAACACGGAGTCGAATTCCGTTTGTTTGTTTCGTGGATATCGGTGAGTAACTTTTTTTCTATACATGCTAGCGACCTAAAACTTGTTTTATCGCATTCAGCGCGTCAAATTACGACGGAAACGGTCGTCTTTGTTTTGATATTGCTTAAAACACGAAGTCGAATTCCGTTCGTTTGTTTCGTGGATATCGGTGAGTAACTTTTCTTCTATACATGCTAGCGACCTAAAACTTGTTTTATCGCATTCAGCGCGTCAAATTACGCCGGAAACGGTCGTCTTTGTTTCGATATTGCTCGAAACACGAAGTCGAAGTCCGTTTGTTTGTTTTTCAGATATCGGTTGGTAACTTTTTTTCTATACATGCTAGCGACCTGAAACTTGTTTTATCGCATTCAGCGCGTCAAATTACGCCGGAAACGGTCGTCTTTGTTTTGATATTGCTCGAAACACGAAGTCGAAGTCCGTTTGTTTGTTTTTCAGATATCGGTTGGTAACTTTTTTTCTATACATGCTAGCAACCTAAAACTTGTTTTATCGCATTCAGCACGTCAAATTACGCCGGAAACGGTCGTCTTTGTTCTGATATTGCTCGAAACACGAAGTCGAAGTCCGTTTGTTTGTTTTTCAGATTTCGGTTGGTAACTTTTTTTCTATACATGCTAGCGACCTAAAACTTGTTTTATCGCATTCAGCGCGTCAAATTACGCCGGAAACGGTCGTCTTTGTTTCGATATTGCTCGAAACACGAAGTCGAAGTCCGTTTGTTTGTTTTTCAGATATCGGTTGGTAACTTTTTTTCTATACATGCTAGCGACCTGAAACTTGTTTTATCGCATTCAGCGCGTCAAATTACGCCGGAAACGGTCGTCTTTGTTTCGATATTGCTCGAAACACGAAGTCGAAGTCCGTTTGTTTGTTTTTCAGATATCGGTTGGTAACTTTTTTTCTATACATGCTAGCGACCTGAAACTTGTTTTATCGCATTCAGCGCGTCAAATTACGACGGAAACGGTCGTCTTTGTTTTGATATTGCTTAAAACACGAAGTCGAATTCCGTTCGTTTGTTTCGTGGATATCGGTGAGTAACTTTTCTTCTATACATGCTAGCGACCTAAAACTTGTTTTATCGCATTCAGCGCGTCAAATTACGCCGGAAACGGTTGTCTTTGTTTTGATATTGCTCGAAACACGAAGTCGTAGTCCGTTTGTTTGTTTTTCAGATATCGGTTGGTAACTTTTTTTCTATACATGCTAGCAACCTAAAACTTGTTTTATCGCATTCAGCACGTCAAATTACAACGGAAACGGTCGTCTTTGTTTTGATATTGCTCGATAGACGAAGTCGGAGTCCGTTTGTATGTTCTTCAGATATCGGTTAGTAACTTTTTTTCTATACATGCTAGCGACCCAAAACTTGTTTTATCGCATTCAGCACGTCAAATTACGCCGGAAACGGTCGTCTTTGTTCTGATATTGCTCAAAACACGGAGTCGAATTCCGTTTGTTTGTTTCGTGGATATCGGTGAGTAACTTTTTTTCTATACATGCTAGCGACCTAAAACTTGTTTTATCGCATTCAGCGCGTCAAATTACGACGGAAACGGTCGTCTTTGTTTCAATATTGCTCGAAACACGAAGTCGAAGTCCGTTTGTTTGTTTTTCAGATATCGGTTGGTAACTTTCTTTCTATACATGCTAGCGACCTGAAACTTGTTTTATCGCATTCAGCGCGTCAAATTACGCCGGAAACGGTCGTCTTTGTTCTGATATTGCTCAAAACACGGAGTCGAATTCCGTTTGTTTGTTTCGTGGATATCGGTGAGTAACTTTTTTTCTATACATGCTAGCGACCTAAAACTTGTTTTATCGCATTCAGCGCGTCAAATTACGCCGGAAACGGTCGTCTTTGTTTCGATATTGCTCAAAACACGGAGTCGAATTCCGTTTGTTTGTTTCGTGGATATCGGTGAGTAACTTTTTTTCTATACATGCTAGCGACCTAAAACTTATTTTATCGCATTCAGCGCGTCAAATTACGCCGGAAACGGTCGTTTTTGTTTTGATATTGCTCGAAACACGAAGTCGAAGTCCGTTTGTTTGTTTTTCAGATTTCGGTTGGTAACTTTTTTTCTATACATGCTAGCGACCTAAAACTTATTTTATCGCATTCAGCGCGTCAAATTACGCCGGAAACGGTCGTTTTTGTTTTGATATTGCTCGAAACACGAAGTCGAAGTCCGTTTGTTTGTTTTTCAGATATCGGTTGGTAACTTTTTTTCTATACATGCTAGCGACCTAAAACTTGTTTTATCGCATTCAGCGCGTCAAATTACGCCGGAAACGGCCGTCTTTGTTTTGATATTGCACGAAACACGAAGTCGAAGTCCGTTTGTTTGTTTTTCAGATATCGGTTGGTAACTTTTTTTCTATACATGCTAGCGACCTAAAACTTGTTTTATCGCATTCAGCGCGTCAAATTACGCCGGAAACGGTCGTCTTTGTTTTGATATTGCTCGAAACACGAAGTCGAAGTCCGTTTGTTTGTTTTTCAGATATCGGTTGGTAACTTTTTTTCTATACATGCTAGCAACCTAAAACTTGTTTTATCGCATTCAGCGCGTCAAATTACAACGGAAACGGTCGTCTTTGTTTTGATATTGCTCGATAGACGAAGTCGGAGTCCGTTTGTATGTTCTTCAGATATCGGTTAGTAACTTTTTTTCTATACATGCTCGCGACCCAAAACTTGTTTTATCGCATTCAGCACGTCTAATTACGCCGGAAACGGTCGTCTTTGTTCTGATATTGCTCAAAACACGGAGTCGAATTCCGTTTGTTTGTTTCGTGGATATCGGTGAGTAACTTTTTTTCTATACATGCTAGCGACCTAAAACTTGTTTTATCGCATTCAGCGCGTCAAATTACGACGGAAACGGTCGTCTTTGTTTTGATATTGCTTAAAACACGAAGTCGAATTCCGTTCGTTTGTTTCGTGGATATCGGTGAGTAACTTTTCTTCTATACATGCTAGCGACCTAAAACTTGTTTTATCGCATTCAGCGCGTCAAATTACGCCGGAAACGGTCGTCTTTGTTTCGATATTGCTCGAAACACGAAGTCGAAGTCCGTTTGTTTGTTTTTCAGATATCGGTTGGTAACTTTTTTTCTATACATGCTAGCGACCTGAAACTTGTTTTATCGCATTCAGCGCGTCAAATTACGCCGGAAACGGTCGTCTTTGTTTTGATATTGCTCGAAACACGAAGTCGAAGTCCGTTTGTTTGTTTTTCAGATATCGGTTGGTAACTTTTTTTCTATACATGCTAGCAACCTAAAACTTGTTTTATCGCATTCAGCACGTCAAATTACGCCGGAAACGGTCGTCTTTGTTCTGATATTGCTCGAAACACGAAGTCGAAGTCCGTTTGTTTGTTTTTCAGATTTCGGTTGGTAACTTTTTTTCTATACATGCTAGCGACCTAAAACTTGTTTTATCGCATTCAGCGCGTCAAATTACGCCGGAAACGGTCGTCTTTGTTTCGATATTGCTCGAAACACGAAGTCGAAGTCCGTTTGTTTGTTTTTCAGATATCGGTTGGTAACTTTTTTTCTATACATGCTAGCGACCTGAAACTTGTTTTATCGCATTCAGCGCGTCAAATTACGCCGGAAACGGTCGTCTTTGTTTCGATATTGCTCGAAACACGAAGTCGAAGTCCGTTTGTTTGTTTTTCAGATATCGGTTGGTAACTTTTTTTCTATACATGCTAGCGACCTGAAACTTGTTTTATCGCATTCAGCGCGTCAAATTACGACGGAAACGGTCGTCTTTGTTTTGATATTGCTTAAAACACGAAGTCGAATTCCGTTCGTTTGTTTCGTGGATATCGGTGAGTAACTTTTCTTCTATACATGCTAGCGACCTAAAACTTGTTTTATCGCATTCAGCGCGTCAAATTACGCCGGAAACGGTTGTCTTTGTTTTGATATTGCTCGAAACACGAAGTCGTAGTCCGTTTGTTTGTTTTTCAGATATCGGTTGGTAACTTTTTTTCTATACATGCTAGCAACCTAAAACTTGTTTTATCGCATTCAGCACGTCAAATTACAACGGAAACGGTCGTCTTTGTTTTGATATTGCTCGATAGACGAAGTCGGAGTCCGTTTGTATGTTCTTCAGATATCGGTTAGTAACTTTTTTTCTATACATGCTAGCGACCCAAAACTTGTTTTATCGCATTCAGCACGTCAAATTACGCCGGAAACGGTCGTCTTTGTTCTGATATTGCTCAAAACACGGAGTCGAATTCCGTTTGTTTGTTTCGTGGATATCGGTGAGTAACTTTTTTTCTATACATGCTAGCGACCTAAAACTTGTTTTATCGCATTCAGCGCGTCAAATTACGACGGAAACGGTCGTCTTTGTTTCAATATTGCTCGAAACACGAAGTCGAAGTCCGTTTGTTTGTTTTTCAGATATCGGTTGGTAACTTTCTTTCTATACATGCTAGCGACCTGAAACTTGTTTTATCGCATTCAGCGCGTCAAATTACGCCGGAAACGGTCGTCTTTGTTCTGATATTGCTCAAAACACGGAGTCGAATTCCGTTTGTTTGTTTCGTGGATATCGGTGAGTAACTTTTTTTCTATACATGCTAGCGACCTAAAACTTGTTTTATCGCATTCAGCGCGTCAAATTACGCCGGAAACGGTCGTCTTTGTTTCGATATTGCTCAAAACACGGAGTCGAATTCCGTTTGTTTGTTTCGTGGATATCGGTGAGTAACTTTTTTTCTATACATGCTAGCGACCTAAAACTTATTTTATCGCATTCAGCGCGTCAAATTACGCCGGAAACGGTCGTTTTTGTTTTGATATTGCTCGAAACACGAAGTCGAAGTCCGTTTGTTTGTTTTTCAGATTTCGGTTGGTAACTTTTTTTCTATACATGCTAGCGACCTAAAACTTATTTTATCGCATTCAGCGCGTCAAATTACGCCGGAAACGGTCGTTTTTGTTTTGATATTGCTCGAAACACGAAGTCGAAGTCCGTTTGTTTGTTTTTCAGATATCGGTTGGTAACTTTTTTTCTATACATGCTAGCGACCTAAAACTTGTTTTATCGCATTCAGCGCGTCAAATTACGCCGGAAACGGCCGTCTTTGTTTTGATATTGCACGAAACACGAAGTCGAAGTCCGTTTGTTTGTTTTTCAGATATCGGTTGGTAACTTTTTTTCTATACATGCTAGCGACCTAAAACTTGTTTTATCGCATTCAGCGCGTCAAATTACGCCGGAAACGGTCGTCTTTGTTTTGATATTGCTCGAAACACGAAGTCGAAGTCCGTTTGTTTGTTTTTCAGATATCGGTTGGTAACTTTTTTTCTATACATGCTAGCAACCTAAAACTTGTTTTATCGCATTCAGCGCGTCAAATTACAACGGAAACGGTCGTCTTTGTTTTGATATTGCTCGATAGACGAAGTCGGAGTCCGTTTGTATGTTCTTCAGATATCGGTTAGTAACTTTTTTTCTATACATGCTCGCGACCCAAAACTTGTTTTATCGCATTCAGCACGTCTAATTACGCCGGAAACGGTCGTCTTTGTTCTGATATTGCTCAAAACACGGAGTCGAATTCCGTTTGTTTGTTTCGTGGATATCGGTGAGTAACTTTTTTTCTATACATGCTAGCGACCTAAAACTTGTTTTATCGCATTCAGCGCGTCAAATTACGACGGAAACGGTCGTCTTTGTTTTGATATTGCTTAAAACACGAAGTCGAATTCCGTTCGTTTGTTTCGTGGATATCGGTGAGTAACTTTTCTTCTATACATGCTAGCGACCTAAAACTTGTTTTATCGCATTCAGCGCGTCAAATTACGCCGGAAACGGTCGTCTTTGTTTCGATATTGCTCGAAACACGAAGTCGAAGTCCGTTTGTTTGTTTTTCAGATATCGGTTGGTAACTTTTTTTCTATACATGCTAGCGACCTGAAACTTGTTTTATCGCATTCAGCGCGTCAAATTACGCCGGAAACGGTCGTCTTTGTTTTGATATTGCTCGAAACACGAAGTCGAAGTCCGTTTGTTTGTTTTTCAGATATCGGTTGGTAACTTTTTTTCTATACATGCTAGCAACCTAAAACTTGTTTTATCGCATTCAGCACGTCAAATTACGCCGGAAACGGTCGTCTTTGTTCTGATATTGCTCGAAACACGAAGTCGAAGTCCGTTTGTTTGTTTTTCAGATTTCGGTTGGTAACTTTTTTTCTATACATGCTAGCGACCTAAAACTTGTTTTATCGCATTCAGCGCGTCAAATTACGCCGGAAACGGTCGTCTTTGTTTCGATATTGCTCGAAACACGAAGTCGAAGTCCGTTTGTTTGTTTTTCAGATATCGGTTGGTAACTTTTTTTCTATACATGCTAGCGACCTGAAACTTGTTTTATCGCATTCAGCGCGTCAAATTACGCCGGAAACGGTCGTCTTTGTTTCGATATTGCTCGAAACACGAAGTCGAAGTCCGTTTGTTTGTTTTTCAGATATCGGTTGGTAACTTTTTTTCTATACATGCTAGCGACCTGAAACTTGTTTTATCGCATTCAGCGCGTCAAATTACGCCGGAAACGGTCGTTTTTGTTTTGATATTGCTCGAAACACGAAGTCGAAGTCCGTTTGTTTGTTTTTCAGATATCGGTTGGTAACTTTTTTTCTATACATGCTAGCGACCTAAAACTTGTTTTATCGCATTCAGCGCGTCAAATTACGCCGGAAACGGCCGTCTTTGTTTTGATATTGCACGAAACACGAAGTCGAAGTCCGTTTGTTTGTTTTTCAGATATCGGTTGGTAACTTTTTTTCTATACATGCTAGCGACCTAAAACTTGTTTTATCGCATTCAGCGCGTCAAATTACGCCGGAAACGGTCGTCTTTGTTTTGATATTGCTCGAAACACGAAGTCGAAGTCCGTTTGTTTGTTTTTCAGATATCGGTTGGTAACTTTTTTTCTATACATGCTAGCAACCTAAAACTTGTTTTATCGCATTCAGCGCGTCAAATTACAACGGAAACGGTCGTCTTTGTTTTGATATTGCTCGATAGACGAAGTCGGAGTCCGTTTGTATGTTCTTCAGATATCGGTTAGTAACTTTTTTTCTATACATGCTCGCGACCCAAAACTTGTTTTATCGCATTCAGCACGTCTAATTACGCCGGAAACGGTCGTCTTTGTTCTGATATTGCTCAAAACACGGAGTCGAATTCCGTTTGTTTGTTTCGTGGATATCGGTGAGTAACTTTTTTTCTATACATGCTAGCGACCTAAAACTTGTTTTATCGCATTCAGCGCGTCAAATTACGACGGAAACGGTCGTCTTTGTTTTGATATTGCTTAAAACACGAAGTCGAATTCCGTTCGTTTGTTTCGTGGATATCGGTGAGTAACTTTTCTTCTATACATGCTAGCGACCTAAAACTTGTTTTATCGCATTCAGCGCGTCAAATTACGCCGGAAACGGTCGTCTTTGTTTCGATATTGCTCGAAACACGAAGTCGAAGTCCGTTTGTTTGTTTTTCAGATATCGGTTGGTAACTTTTTTTCTATACATGCTAGCGACCTGAAACTTGTTTTATCGCATTCAGCGCGTCAAATTACGCCGGAAACGGTCGTCTTTGTTTTGATATTGCTCGAAACACGAAGTCGAAGTCCGTTTGTTTGTTTTTCAGATATCGGTTGGTAACTTTTTTTCTATACATGCTAGCAACCTAAAACTTGTTTTATCGCATTCAGCACGTCAAATTACGCCGGAAACGGTCGTCTTTGTTCTGATATTGCTCGAAACACGAAGTCGAAGTCCGTTTGTTTGTTTTTCAGATTTCGGTTGGTAACTTTTTTTCTATACATGCTAGCGACCTAAAACTTGTTTTATCGCATTCAGCGCGTCAAATTACGCCGGAAACGGTCGTCTTTGTTTCGATATTGCTCGAAACACGAAGTCGAAGTCCGTTTGTTTGTTTTTCAGATATCGGTTGGTAACTTTTTTTCTATACATGCTAGCGACCTGAAACTTGTTTTATCGCATTCAGCGCGTCAAATTACGCCGGAAACGGTCGTCTTTGTTTCGATATTGCTCGAAACACGAAGTCGAAGTCCGTTTGTTTGTTTTTCAGATATCGGTTGGTAACTTTTTTTCTATACATGCTAGCGACCTGAAACTTGTTTTATCGCATTCAGCGCGTCAAATTACGCCGGAAACGGTCGTCTTTGTTTTGATATTGCTCGAAACACGAAGTCGAAGTCCGTTTGTTTGTTTTTCAGATATCGGTTGGTAACTTTTTTTCTATACATGCTAGCGACCTAAAACTTGTTTTATCGCATTCAGCGCGTCAAATTACGCCGGAAACGGTCGTCTTTGTTTTGATATTGCTCGAAACACGAAGTCGAAGTCCGTTTGTTTGTTTTTCAGATATCGGTTGGTAACTTTTTTTCTATACATGCTAGCAACCTAAAACTTGTTTTATCGCATTCAGCGCGTCAAATTACAACGGAAACGGTCGTCTTTGTTTTGATATTGCTCGATAGACGAAGTCGGAGTCCGTTTGTATGTTCTTCAGATATCGGTTAGTAACTTTTTTTCTATACATGCTCGCGACCCAAAACTTGTTTTATCGCATTCAGCACGTCAAATTACGCCGGAAACGGTCGTCTTTGTTCTGATATTGCTCAAAACACGGAGTCGAATTCCGTTTGTTTGTTTCGTGGATATCGGTGAGTAACTTTTTTTCTATACATGCTAGCGACCTAAAACTTGTTTTATCGCATTCAGCGCGTCAAATTACGACGGAAACGGTCGTCTTTGTTTTGATATTGCTTAAAACACGAAGTCGAATTCCGTTCGTTTGTTTCGTGGATATCGGTGAGTAACTTTTCTTCTATACATGCTAGCGACCTAAAACTTGTTTTATCGCATTCAGCGCGTCAAATTACGCCGGAAACGGTCGTCTTTGTTTCGATATTGCTCGAAACACGAAGTCGAAGTCCGTTTGTTTGTTTTTCAGATATCGGTTGGTAACTTTTTTTCTATACATGCTAGCGACCTGAAACTTGTTTTATCGCATTCAGCGCGTCAAATTACGCCGGAAACGGTCGTCTTTGTTTTGATATTGCTCGAAACACGAAGTCGAAGTCCGTTTGTTTGTTTTTCAGATATCGGTTGGTAACTTTTTTTCTATACATGCTAGCAACCTAAAACTTGTTTTATCGCATTCAGCACGTCAAATTACGCCGGAAACGGTCGTCTTTGTTCTGATATTGCTCGAAACACGAAGTCGAAGTCCGTTTGTTTGTTTTTCAGATTTCGGTTGGTAACTTTTTTTCTATACATGCTAGCGACCTAAAACTTGTTTTATCGCATTCAGCGCGTCAAATTACGCCGGAAACGGTCGTCTTTGTTTCGATATTGCTCGAAACACGAAGTCGAAGTCCGTTTGTTTGTTTTTCAGATATCGGTTGGTAACTTTCTTTCTATACATGCTAGCGACCTGAAACTTGTTTTATCGCATTCAGCGCGTCAAATTACGCCGGAAACGGTCGTCTTTGTTCTGATATTGCTCCAAACACGGAGTCGAATTCCGTTTGTTTGTTTCGTGGATATCGGTGAGTAACTTTTTTTCTATACATGCTAGCGACCTAAAACTTGTTTTATCGCATTCAGCGCGTCAAATTACGCCGGAAACGGCCGTCTTTGTTTTGATATTGCACGAAACACGAAGTCGAAGTCCGTTTGTTTGTTTTTCAGATATCGGTTGGTAACTTTTTTTCTATACATGCTAGCGACCTAAAACTTGTTTTATCGCATTCAGCGCGTCAAATTACGCCGGAAACGGTCGTCTTTGTTTTGATATTGCTCGAAACACGAAGTCGTAGTCCGTTTGTTTGTTTTTCAGATATCGGTTGGTAACTTTTTTTCTATACATGCTAGCAACCTAAAACTTGTTTTATCGCATTCAGCACGTCAAATTACAACGGAAACGGTCGTCTTTGTTTTGATATTGCTCGATAGACGAAGTCGGAGTCCGTTTGTATGTTCTTCAGATATCGGTTAGTAACTTTTTTTCTATACATGCTAGCGACCCAAAACTTGTTTTATCGCATTCAGCACGTCAAATTACGCCGGAAACGGTCGTCTTTGTTCTGATATTGCTCAAAACACGGAGTCGAATTCCGTTTGTTTGTTTCGTGGATATCGGTGAGTAACTTTTTTTCTATACATGCTAGCGACCTAAAACTTGTTTTATCGCATTCAGCGCGTCAAATTACGACGGAAACGGTCGTCTTTGTTTTGATATTGCTCGAAACACGAAGTCGAAGTCCGTTTGTTTGTTTTTCAGATATCGGTTGGTAACTTTCTTTCTATACATGCTAGCGACCTAAAACTTATTTTATCGCATTCAGCGCGTCAAATTACGCCGGAAACGGTCGTTTTTGTTTTGATATTGCTCGAAACACGAAGTCGAAGTCCGTTTGTTTGTTTTTCAGATATCGGTTGGTAACTTTTTTTCTATACATGCTAGCGACCTAAAACTTGTTTTATCGCATTCAGCGCGTCAAATTACGCCGGAAACGGCCGTCTTTGTTTTGATATTGCACGAAACACGAAGTCGAAGTCCGTTTGTTTGTTTTTCAGATATCGGTTGGTAACTTTTTTTCTATACATGCTAGCGACCTAAAACTTGTTTTATCGCATTCAGCGCTTCAAATTACGCCAGAAACGGTCGTCTTTGTTTTGATATTGCTCGAAACACGAAGTCGAAGTCCGTTTGTTTGTTTTTCAGATATCGGTTGGTAACTTTTTTTCTATACATGCTAGCAACCTAAAACTTGTTTTATCGCATTCAGCGCGTCAAATTACAACGGAAACGGTCGTCTTTGTTTTGATATTGCTCGATAGACGAAGTCGGAGTCCGTTTGTATGTTCTTCAGATATCGGTTAGTAACTTTTTTTCTATACATGCTCGCGACCCAAAACTTGTTTTATCGCATTCAGCACGTCAAATTACGCCGGAAACGGTCGTCTTTGTTCTGATATTGCTCAAAACACGGAGTCGAATTCCGTTTGTTTGTTTCATGGATATCGGTGAGTAACTTTTTTTCTATACATGCTAGCGACCTAAAACTTGTTTTATCGCATTCAGCGCGTCAAATTACGCCGGAAACGGCCGTCTTTGTTTTGATATTGCACGAAACACGAAGTCGAAGTCCGTTTGTTTATTTTTCAGATATCGGTTGGTAACTTTTCTTCTATACATGCTAGCGACCTAAAACTTGTTTTATCGCATTCAGCGCGTCAAATTACGACGGAAACGGTCGTCTTTGTTTTGATATTGCTCGAAACACGAAGTCGAAGTCCGTTTGTTTGTTTTTCAGATATCGGTTGGTAACTTTCTTTCTATACATGCTAGCGACCTGAAACTTGTTTTATCGCATTCAGCGCGTCAAATTACGCCGGAAACGGTCGTCTTTGTTCTGATATTGCTCAAAACACGGAGTCGAAGTCCGTTTGTTTGTTTTTCAGATTTCGGTTGGTAACTTTTTTTCTATACATGCTAGCGACCTAAAACTTGTTTTATCGCATTCAGCGCGTCAAATTACGCCGGAAACGGTCGTCTTTGTTTCGATATTGCTCGAAACACGAAGTCGAAGTCCGTTTGTTTGTTTTTCAGATATCGGTTGGTAACTTTCTTTCTATACATGCTAGCGACCTGAAACTTGTTTTATCGCATTCAGCGCGTCAAATTACGCCGGAAACGGTCGTCTTTGTTCTGATATTGCTCCAAACACGGAGTCGAATTCCGTTTGTTTGTTTCGTGGATATCGGTGAGTAACTTTTTTTCTATACATGCTAGCGACCTAAAACTTGTTTTATCGCATTCAGCGCGTCAAATTACGCCGGAAACGGCCGTCTTTGTTTTGATATTGCACGAAACACGAAGTCGAAGTCCGTTTGTTTGTTTTTCAGATATCGGTTGGTAACTTTTTTTCTATACATGCTAGCGACCTAAAACTTATTTTATCGCATTCAGCGCGTCAAATTACGCCGGAAACGGTCGTCTTTGTTTTGATATTGCTCGAAACACGAAGTCGTAGTCCGTTTGTTTGTTTTTCAGATATCGGTTGGTAACTTTTTTTCTATACATGCTCGCGACCCAAAACTTGTTTTATCGCATTCAGCACGTCAAATTACGCCGGAAACGGTCGTCTTTGTTCTGATATTGCTCAAAACACGGAGTCGAATTCCGTTTGTTTGTTTCATGGATATCGGTGAGTAACTTTTTTTCTATACATGCTAGCGACCTAAAACTTGTTTTATCGCATTCAGCGCGTCAAATTACGCCGGAAACGGCCGTCTTTGTTTTGATATTGCACGAAACACGAAGTCGAAGTCCGTTTGTTTGTTTTTCAGATATCGGTTGGTAACTTTTCTTCTATACATGCTAGCGACCTAAAACTTGTTTTATCGCATTCAGCGCGTCAAATTACGACGGAAACGGTCGTCTTTGTTTTGATATTGCTCGAAACACGAAGTCGAAGTCCGTTTGTTTGTTTTTCAGATATCGGTTGGTAACTTTCTTTCTATACATGCTAGCGACCTGAAACTTGTTTTATCGCATTCAGCGCGTCAAATTACGCCGGAAACGGTCGTCTTTGTTCTGATATTGCTCAAAACACGGAGTCGAAGTCCGTTTGTTTGTTTTTCAGATTTCGGTTGGTAACTTTTTTTCCATACATGCTAGCGACCTAAAACTTGTTTTATCGCATTCAGCGCGTCAAATTACGCCGGAAACGGTCGTCTTTGTTTCGATATTGCTCGAAACACGAAGTCGAAGTCCGTTTGTTTGTTTTTCAGATATCGGTTGGTAACTTTCTTTCTATACATGCTAGCGACCTGAAACTTGTTTTATCGCATTCAGCGCGTCAAATTACGCCGGAAACGGTCGTCTTTGTTCTGATATTGCTCCAAACACGGAGTCGAATTCCGTTTGTTTGTTTCGTGGATATCGGTGAGTAACTTTTTTTCTATACATGCTAGCGACCTAAAACTTGTTTTATCGCATTCAGCGCGTCAAATTACGCCGGAAACGGCCGTCTTTGTTTTGATATTGCACGAAACACGAAGTCGAAGTCCGTTTGTTTGTTTTTCAGATATCGGTTGGTAACTTTTTTTCTATACATGCTAGCGACCTAAAACTTATTTTATCGCATTCAGCGCGTCAAATTACGCCGGAAACGGTCGTCTTTGTTTTGATATTGCTCGAAACACGAAGTCGTAGTCCGTTTGTTTGTTTTTCAGATATCGGTTGGTAACTTTCTTTCTATACATGCTAGCGACCTGAAACTTGTTTTATCGCATTCAGCACGTCAAATTACAACGGAAACGGTCGTCTTTGTTTTGATATTGCTCGATAGACGAAGTCGGAGTCCGTTTGTATGTTCTTCAGATATCGGTTAGTAACTTTTTTTCTATACATGCTAGCGACCCAAAACTTGTTTTATCGCATTCAGCACGTCAAATTACGCCGGAAACGGTCGTCTTTGTTCTGATATTGCTCAAAACACGGAGTCGAATTCCGTTTGTTTGTTTCGTGGATATCGGTGAGTAACTTTTTTTCTATACATGCTAGCGACCTAAAACTTGTTTTATCGCATTCAGCGCGTCAAATTACGACGGAAACGGTCGTCTTTGTTTTGATATTGCTCGAAACACGAAGTCGAAGTCCGTTTGTTTGTTTTTCAGATATCGGTTGGTAACTTTCTTTCTATACATGCTAGCGACCTAAAACTTATTTTATCGCATTCAGCGCGTCAAATTACGCCGGAAACGGTCGTTTTTGTTTTGATATTGCTCGAAACACGAAGTCGAAGTCCGTTTGTTTGTTTTTCAGATATCGGTTGGTAACTTTTTTTCTATACATGCTAGCGACCTAAAACTTGTTTTATCGCATTCAGCGCGTCAAATTACGCCGGAAACGGCCGTCTTTGTTTTGATATTGCACGAAACACGAAGTCGAAGTCCGTTTGTTTGTTTTTCAGATATCGGTTGGTAACTTTTTTTCTATACATGCTAGCGACCTAAAACTTATTTTATCGCATTCAGCGCGTCAAATTACGCCGGAAACGGTCGTCTTTGTTTTGATATTGCTCGAAACACGAAGTCGTAGTCCGTTTGTTTGTTTTTCAGATATCGGTTGGTAACTTTTTTTCTATACATGCTCGCGACCCAAAACTTGTTTTATCGCATTCAGCACGTCAAATTACGCCGGAAACGGTCGTCTTTGTTCTGATATTGCTCAAAACACGGAGTCGAATTCCGTTTGTTTGTTTCATGGATATCGGTGAGTAACTTTTTTTCTATACATGCTAGCGACCTAAAACTTGTTTTATCGCATTCAGCGCGTCAAATTACGCCGGAAACGGCCGTCTTTGTTTTGATATTGCACGAAACACGAAGTCGAAGTCCGTTTGTTTGTTTTTCAGATATCGGTTGGTAACTTTTCTTCTATACATGCTAGCGACCTAAAACTTGTTTTATCGCATTCAGCGCGTCAAATTACGACGGAAACGGTCGTCTTTGTTTTGATATTGCTCGAAACACGAAGTCGAAGTCCGTTTGTTTGTTTTTCAGATATCGGTTGGTAACTTTCTTTCTATACATGCTAGCGACCTGAAACTTGTTTTATCGCATTCAGCGCGTCAAATTACGCCGGAAACGGTCGTCTTTGTTCTGATATTGCTCAAAACACGGAGTCGAAGTCCGTTTGTTTGTTTTTCAGATTTCGGTTGGTAACTTTTTTTCCATACATGCTAGCGACCTAAAACTTGTTTTATCGCATTCAGCGCGTCAAATTACGCCGGAAACGGTCGTCTTTGTTTCGATATTGCTCGAAACACGAAGTCGAAGTCCGTTTGTTTGTTTTTCAGATATCGGTTGGTAACTTTCTTTCTATACATGCTAGCGACCTGAAACTTGTTTTATCGCATTCAGCGCGTCAAATTACGCCGGAAACGGTCGTCTTTGTTCTGATATTGCTCCAAACACGGAGTCGAATTCCGTTTGTTTGTTTCGTGGATATCGGTGAGTAACTTTTTTTCTATACATGCTAGCGACCTAAAACTTGTTTTATCGCATTCAGCGCGTCAAATTACGCCGGAAACGGCCGTCTTTGTTTTGATATTGCACGAAACACGAAGTCGAAGTCCGTTTGTTTGTTTTTCAGATATCGGTTGGTAACTTTTTTTCTATACATGCTAGCGACCTAAAACTTATTTTATCGCATTCAGCGCGTCAAATTACGCCGGAAACGGTCGTCTTTGTTTTGATATTGCTCGAAACACGAAGTCGTAGTCCGTTTGTTTGTTTTTCAGATATCGGTTGGTAACTTTTTTTCTATACATGCTAGCAACCTAAAACTTGTTTTATCGCATTCAGCACGTCAAATTACAACGGAAACGGTCGTCTTTGTTTTGATATTGCTCGATAGACGAAGTCGGAGTCCGTTTGTATGTTCTTCAGATATCGGTTAGTAACTTTTTTTCTATACATGCTAGCGACCCAAAACTTGTTTTATCGCATTCAGCACGTCAAATTACGCCGGAAACGGTCGTCTTTGTTCTGATATTGCTCAAAACACGGAGTCGAATTCCGTTTGTTTGTTTCGTGGATATCGGTGAGTAACTTTTTTTCTATACATGCTAGCGACCTAAAACTTGTTTTATCGCATTCAGCGCGTCAAATTACGACGGAAACGGTCGTCTTTGTTTTGATATTGCTCGAAACACGAAGTCGAAGTCCGTTTGTTTGTTTTTCAGATATCGGTTGGTAACTTTCTTTCTATACATGCTAGCGACCTAAAACTTATTTTATCGCATTCAGCGCGTCAAATTACGCCGGAAACGGTCGTTTTTGTTTTGATATTGCTCGAAACACGAAGTCGAAGTCCGTTTGTTTGTTTTTCAGATATCGGTTGGTAACTTTTTTTCTATACATGCTAGCGACCTAAAACTTGTTTTATCGCATTCAGCGCGTCAAATTACGCCGGAAACGGCCGTCTTTGTTTTGATATTGCACGAAACACGAAGTCGAAGTCCGTTTGTTTGTTTTTCAGATATCGGTTGGTAACTTTTTTTCTATACATGCTAGCGACCTAAAACTTGTTTTATCGCATTCAGCGCTTCAAATTACGCCAGAAACGGTCGTCTTTGTTTTGATATTGCTCGAAACACGAAGTCGAAGTCCGTTTGTTTGTTTTTCAGATATCGGTTGGTAACTTTTTTTCTATACATGCTAGCAACCTAAAACTTGTTTTATCGCATTCAGCGCGTCAAATTACAACGGAAACGGTCGTCTTTGTTTTGATATTGCTCGATAGACGAAGTCGGAGTCCGTTTGTATGTTCTTCAGATATCGGTTAGTAACTTTTTTTCTATACATGCTCGCGACCCAAAACTTGTTTTATCGCATTCAGCACGTCAAATTACGCCGGAAACGGTCGTCTTTGTTCTGATATTGCTCAAAACACGGAGTCGAATTCCGTTTGTTTGTTTCGTGGATATCGGTGAGTAACTTTTTTTCTATACATGCTAGCGACCTAAAACTTGTTTTATCGCATTCAGCGCGTCAAATTACGCCGGAAACGGCCGTCTTTGTTTTGATATTGCACGAAACACGAAGTCGAAGTCCGTTTGTTTGTTTTTCAGATATCGGTTGGTCACTTTTTTTCTATACATGCTAGCGACCTAAAACTTGTTTTATCGCATTCAGCGCGTCAAATTACGACGGAAACGGTCGTCTTTGTTTTGATATTGCTCGAAACACGAAGTCGAAGTCCGTTTGTTCGTTTTTCAGATATCGGTTGGTAACTTTCTTTCTATACATGCTAGCGACCTGAAACTTGTTTTATCGCATTCAGCGCGTCAAATTACGCCGGAAACGGTCGTCTTTGTTCTGATATTGCTCAAAACACGGAGTCGAATTCCGTTTGTTTGTTTCGTGGATATCGGTGAGTAACTTTTTTTCTATACATGCTAGCGACCTAAAACTTGTTTTATCGCATTCAGCGCGTCAAATTACGCCGAAAACGGTCGTCTTTGTTTTGATATTGCTCGAAACACGAAGTCGAAGTCCGTTTGTTTGTTTTTCAGATTTCGGTTGGTAACTTTTTTTCTATACATGCTAGCGACCTAAAACTTATTTTATCGCATTCAGCGCGTCAAATTACGCCGGAAACGGTCGTTTTTGTTTTGATATTGCTCGAAACACGAAGTCGAAGTCCGTTTGTTTGTTTTTCAGATATCGGTTGGTTACTTTTTTTCTATACATGCTAGCGACCTAAAACTTGTTTTATCGCATTCAGCGCGTCAAATTACGCCGGAAACGGCCGTCTTTGTTTTGATATTGCACGAAACACGAAGTCGAAGTCCGTTTGTTTGTTTTTCAGATATCGGTTGGTAACTTTTTTTCTATACATGCTAGCGACCTAAAACTTGTTTTATCGCATTCAGCGCGTCAAATTACGCCGGAAACGGTCGTCTTTGTTTTGATATTGCTCGAAACACGAAGTCGAAGTCCGTTTGTTTGTTTTTCAGATATCGGTTGGTAACTTTTTTTCTATACATGCTAGCAACCTAAAACTTGTTTTATCGCATTCAGCACGTCAAATTACGCCGGAAACGGTCGTCTTTGTTTCGATATTGCTCGAAACACGAAGTCGAAGTCCGTTTGTTTGTTTTTCAGATATCGGTTGTTAACTTTCTTTCTATACATGCTAGCGACCTGAAACTTGTTTTATCGCATTCAGCGCGTCAAATTACGCCGGAAACGGTCGTCTTTGTTCTGATATTGCTCCAAACACGGAGTCGAATTCCGTTTGTTTGTTTCGTGGATATCGGTGAGTAACTTTTTTTCTATACATGCTAGCGACCTAAAACTTGTTTTATCGCATTCAGCGCGTCAAATTACGCCGGAAACGGCCGTCTTTGTTTTGATATTGCACGAAACACGAAGTCGAAGTCCGTTTGTTTGTTTTTCAGATATCGGTTGGTAACTTTTTTTCTATACATGCTAGCGACCTAAAACTTATTTTATCGCATTCAGCGCGTCAAATTACGCCGGAAACGGTCGTCTTTGTTTTGATATTGCTCGAAACACGAAGTCGTAGTCCGTTTGTTTGTTTTTCAGATATCGGTTGGTAACTTTTTTTCTATACATGCTAGCAACCTAAAACTTGTTTTATCGCATTCAGCACGTCAAATTACAACGGAAACGGTCGTCTTTGTTTTGATATTGCTCGATAGACGAAGTCGGAGTCCGTTTGTATGTTCTTCAGATATCGGTTAGTAACTTTTTTTCTATACATGCTAGCGACCCAAAACTTGTTTTATCGCATTCAGCACGTCAAATTACGCCGGAAACGGTCGTCTTTGTTCTGATATTGCTCAAAACACGGAGTCGAATTCCGTTTGTTTGTTTCGTGGATATCGGTGAGTAACTTTTTTTCTATACATGCTAGCGACCTAAAACTTGTTTTATCGCATTCAGCGCGTCAAATTACGACGGAAACGGTCGTCTTTGTTTTGATATTGCTCGAAACACGAAGTCGAAGTCCGTTTGTTTGTTTTTCAGATATCGGTTGGTAACTTTCTTTCTATACATGCTAGCGACCTAAAACTTATTTTATCGCATTCAGCGCGTCAAATTACGCCGGAAACGGTCGTTTTTGTTTTGATATTGCTCGAAACACGAAGTCGAAGTCCGTTTGTTTGTTTTTCAGATATCGGTTGGTAACTTTTTTTCTATACATGCTAGCGACCTAAAACTTGTTTTATCGCATTCAGCGCGTCAAATTACGCCGGAAACGGCCGTCTTTGTTTTGATATTGCACGAAACACGAAGTCGAAGTCCGTTTGTTTGTTTTTCAGATATCGGTTGGTAACTTTTTTTCTATACATGCTAGCGACCTAAAACTTGTTTTATCGCATTCAGCGCTTCAAATTACGCCAGAAACGGTCGTCTTTGTTTTGATATTGCTCGAAACACGAAGTCGAAGTCCGTTTGTTTGTTTTTCAGATATCGGTTGGTAACTTTTTTTCTATACATGCTAGCAACCTAAAACTTGTTTTATCGCATTCAGCGCGTCAAATTACAACGGAAACGGTCGTCTTTGTTTTGATATTGCTCGATAGACGAAGTCGGAGTCCGTTTGTATGTTCTTCAGATATCGGTTAGTAACTTTTTTTCTATACATGCTCGCGACCCAAAACTTGTTTTATCGCATTCAGCACGTCAAATTACGCCGGAAACGGTCGTCTTTGTTCTGATATTGCTCAAAACACGGAGTCGAATTCCGTTTGTTTGTTTCGTGGATATCGGTGAGTAACTTTTTTTCTATACATGCTAGCGACCTAAAACTTGTTTTATCGCATTCAGCGCGTCAAATTACGCCGGAAACGGCCGTCTTTGTTTTGATATTGCACGAAACACGAAGTCGAAGTCCGTTTGTTTGTTTTTCAGATATCGGTTGGTCACTTTTTTTCTATACATGCTAGCGACCTAAAACTTGTTTTATCGCATTCAGCGCGTCAAATTACGACGGAAACGGTCGTCTTTGTTTTGATATTGCTCGAAACACGAAGTCGAAGTCCGTTTGTTCGTTTTTCAGATATCGGTTGGTAACTTTCTTTCTATACATGCTAGCGACCTGAAACTTGTTTTATCGCATTCAGCGCGTCAAATTACGCCGGAAACGGTCGTCTTTGTTCTGATATTGCTCAAAACACGGAGTCGAATTCCGTTTGTTTGTTTCGTGGATATCGGTGAGTAACTTTTTTTCTATACATGCTAGCGACCTAAAACTTGTTTTATCGCATTCAGCGCGTCAAATTACGCCGAAAACGGTCGTCTTTGTTTTGATATTGCTCGAAACACGAAGTCGAAGTCCGTTTGTTTGTTTTTCAGATTTCGGTTGGTAACTTTTTTTCTATACATGCTAGCGACCTAAAACTTATTTTATCGCATTCAGCGCGTCAAATTACGCCGGAAACGGTCGTTTTTGTTTTGATATTGCTCGAAACACGAAGTCGAAGTCCGTTTGTTTGTTTTTCAGATATCGGTTGGTTACTTTTTTTCTATACATGCTAGCGACCTAAAACTTGTTTTATCGCATTCAGCGCGTCAAATTACGCCGGAAACGGCCGTCTTTGTTTTGATATTGCACGAAACACGAAGTCGAAGTCCGTTTGTTTGTTTTTCAGATATCGGTTGGTAACTTTTTTTCTATACATGCTAGCGACCTAAAACTTGTTTTATCGCATTCAGCGCGTCAAATTACGCCGGAAACGGTCGTCTTTGTTTTGATATTGCTCGAAACACGAAGTCGAAGTCCGTTTGTTTGTTTTTCAGATATCGGTTGGTAACTTTTTTTCTATACATGCTAGCAACCTAAAACTTGTTTTATCGCATTCAGCGCGTCAAATTACGCCGGAAACGGTCGTCTTTGTTTTGATATTGCTCGATAGACGAAGTCGGAGTCCGTTTGTATGTTCTTCAGATATCGGTTAGTAACTTTTTTTCTATACATGCTCGCGACCCAAAACTTGTTTTATCGCATTCAGCACGTCAAATTACGCCGGAAACGGTCGTCTTTGTTCTGATATTGCTCAAAACACGGAGTCGAATTCCGTTTGTTTGTTTCGTGGATATCGGTGAGTAACTTTTTTTCTATACATGCTAGCGACCTAAAACTTGTTTTATCGCATTCAGCGCGTCAAATTACGACGGAAACGGTCGTCTTTGTTTTGATATTGCTTAAAACACGAAGTCGAATTCCGTTTGTTTGTTTTTCAGATTTCGGTTGGTAACTTTTTTTCTATACATGCTAGCGACCTAAAACTTATTTTATCGCATTCAGCGCGTCAAATCACGCCGGAAACGGTCGTTTTTGTTTTGATATTGCTCGAAACACGAAGTCGAAGTCCGTTTGTTTGTTTTTCAGATATCGGTTGGTAACTTTTTTTCTATACATGCTAGCGACCTAAAACTTGTTTTATCGCATTCAGCGCGTCAAATTACGCCGGGAACGGCCGTCTTTGTTTTGATATTGCACGAAACACGAAGTCGAACTCCGTTTGTTTGTTTTTCAGATATCGGTTGGTAACTTTTTTTCTATACATGCTAGCGACCTAAAACTTGTTTTATCGCATTCAGCGCGTCAAATTACGCCGGAAACGGTCGTCTTTGTTTTGATATTGCTCGAAACACGAAGTCGAAGTCCGTTTGTTTGTTTTTCAGATATCGGTTGGTAACTTTTTTTCTATACATGCTAGCAACCTAAAACTTGTTTTATCGCATTCAGCGCGTCAAATTACAACGGAAACGGTCGTCTTTGTTTTGATATTGCTCGATAGACGAAGTCGGAGTCCGTTTGTATGTTCTTCAGATATCGGTTAGTAACTTTTTTTCTATACATGCTCGCGACCCAAAACTTGTTTTATCGCATTCAGCACGTCAAATTACGCCGGAAACGGTCGTCTTTGTTCTGATATTGCTCAAAACACGGAGTCGAATTCCGTTTGTTTGTTTCGTGGATATCGGTGAGTAACTTTTTTTCTATACATGCTAGCGACCTAAAACTTGTTTTATCGCATTCAGCGCGTCAAATTACGCCGGAAACGGCCGTCTTTGTTTTGATATTGCACGAAACACGAAGTCGAAGTCCGTTTGTTTGTTTTTCAGATATCGGTTGGTCACTTTTTTTCTATACATGCTAGCGACCTAAAACTTGTTTTATCGCATTCAGCGCGTCAAATTACGACGGAAACGGTCGTCTTTGTTTTGATATTGCTCGAAACACGAAGTCGAAGTCCGTTTGTTCGTTTTTCAGATATCGGTTGGTAACTTTCTTTCTATACATGCTAGCGACCTGAAACTTGTTTTATCGCATTCAGCGCGTCAAATTACGCCGGAAACGGTCGTCTTTGTTCTGATATTGCTCAAAACACGGAGTCGAATTCCGTTTGTTTGTTTCGTGGATATCGGTGAGTAACTTTTTTTCTATACATGCTAGCGACCTAAAACTTGTTTTATCGCATTCAGCGCGTCAAATTACGCCGGAAACGGTCGTCTTTGTTTTGATATTGCTCGAAACACGAAGTCGAAGTCCGTTTGTTTGTTTTTCAGATTTCGGTTGGTAACTTTTTTTCTATACATGCTAGCGACCTAAAACTTATTTTATCGCATTCAGCGCGTCAAATTACGCCGGAAACGGTCGTTTTTGTTTTGATATTGCTCGAAACACGAAGTCGAAGTCCGTTTGTTTGTTTTTCAGATATCGGTTGGTTACTTTTTTTCTATACATGCTAGCGACCTAAAACTTGTTTTATCGCATTCAGCGCGTCAAATTACGCCGGAAACGGCCGTCTTTGTTTTGATATTGCACGAAACACGAAGTCGAAGTCCGTTTGTTTGTTTTTCAGATATCGGTTGGTAACTTTTTTTCTATACATGCTAGCGACCTAAAACTTGTTTTATCGCATTCAGCGCGTCAAATTACGCCGGAAACGGTCGTCTTTGTTTTGATATTGCTCGAAACACGAAGTCGAAGTCCGTTTGTTTGTTTTTCAGATATCGGTTGGTAACTTTTTTTCTATACATGCTAGCAACCTAAAACTTGTTTTATCGCATTCAGCGCGTCAAATTACGCCGGAAACGGTCGTCTTTGTTTTGATATTGCTCGATAGACGAAGTCGGAGTCCGTTTGTATGTTCTTCAGATATCGGTTAGTAACTTTTTTTCTATACATGCTCGCGACCCAAAACTTGTTTTATCGCATTCAGCACGTCAAATTACGCCGGAAACGGTCGTCTTTGTTTTGATATTGCTCAAAACACGAAGTCGGAGTCCGTTTGTTGGTTTTTCAGATATCGGTTAGTAACTTTTTCTCCATACATGCTAGCGACCTAAAACTTGTTTCATCGCATTCAGCGCGTCAAATTACGCCGGAAACGGCCGTCTTTGTTTTGATATTGCCCGATAGACGAAGTCGGAGTCCGTTCGTTTGTTCTTCAAATATCGGTTAGTAACTTTTTTTCTATACATGCTAGCGACCTAAAACTTGTTTTATCGCATTCAGCGCGTCAAATTACGCCGGAAACGGTCGTCTTTGTTTTGATATTGCTCGATAGACGAAGTCGGAGTCCGTTTGTTTGTTTTTCAGATATCGGTTAGTAACTTTTTTTCTATACATGCTAGCGACCTAAAACTTGTTTTATCGCATTCAGCGCGTCAAATTACGCCGGAAACGGTCGTCTTTGTTTTGATATTGCTCAAAACACGAAGTCGAATTTCGTTCGTTTGTTTCGTGGATATCGGTGAGTTACTTTTTTTCTATACATGCTAGCGACCTAAAACTTGTTTCATCGCATTCAGCGCGTCAAATTACGCCGGAAACGGTCGTCTTTGTTTTGATATTGCTCAAAACACGAAGTCGAATTCCGTTCGTTTGTTTCGTGGATATCGGTGAGTAACACTCTTTCTCTACATGCTAGCGACCTAAAACTTGTTTTATCGCATTCAGCGCGTCAAATTACGCCGGAAACGGCCGTCTTTGTTTTGATATTGCTCGATAGACGAAGTCGGAGTCCGTTTGTTTGTTTTTCAGATATCGGTTAGTAACTTTTTTTCTATACATGCTAGCGACCTAAAACTTGTTTTATCGCATTCAGCGCGTCAAATTACGCCGGAAACGGTCGTCTTTGTTTTGATATTGCTCAAAACACGAAGTCGAATTTCGTTCGTTTGTTTCGTGGATATGGGTGAGTTACTTTTTTTCCTTACATGCTAGCGACCTGAAACTTGTTTCATCGCATTCAGCGCGTCAAATTACGCCGGAAACGGCCGTCGTTGTTTTGATATTGCTCAAAACACGAAGTCGAATTTCGTTCGTTTGTTTCGTGGATATCGGTGAGTAACTTTTTTTCTATACATGCTAGCGACCTAAAACTTGTTTCATCGCATTCAGCGCGTCAAATTACGCCGGAAACGGCCGTCTTTGTTTTGATATTGCTCGATAGACGAAGTCGGAGTCCGTTTGTTTGTTCTTCAAATATCGGTTAGTAACTTTTTTCTATACATGCTAGCGACCTAAAACTTGTTTTATCGCATTCAGCGCGTTAAATTACGCCGGAAACGGTCGTCTTTGTTTTGATATTGCTCAAAACACGAAGTCGGAGTCCGTTTGTTGGTTTTTCAGATATCGCTTAGTAACTTTTTCTCCATACATGCTAGCGACCTAAAACTTGTTTCATCGCATTCAGCGCGTCAAATTACGCCGGAAACGGCCGTCTTTGTTTTGATATTGCCCGATAGACAAAGTCGGAGTCCGTTCGTTTGTTCTTCAAATATCGGTTAGTAACTTTTTTTCTATACATGCTAGCGACCTAAAACTTGTTTTATCGCATTCAGCGCGTCAAATTACGCCGGAAACGGCCGTCTTTGTTTTGATATTGCTCGATAGACGAAGTCGGAGTCCGTTTGTTTGTTTCGTGGATATGGGTGAGTTACTTTTTTTCCTTACATGCTAGCGACCTGAAACTTGTTTCATCGCATTCAGCGCGTCAAATTACGCCGGAAACGGCCGTCTTTGTTTTGATATTGCTCGATAGACGAAGTCGGAGTCCGTTTGTTTGTTCTTCAAATATCGGTTAGTAACTTTTTTTCTATACATGCTAGCGACCTAAAACTTGTTTTATCGCATTCAGCGCGTCAAATTACGCCGGAAACGGTCGTCTTTGTTTTGATATTGCTCGAAACACGAAGTCGAAGTCCGTTTGTTTGTTTTTCAGATATCGGTAGGTAACTTTTTTTCTATACATGCTAGCGACCTAAAACTTGTTTTATCGCATTCAGCGCGTCAAATTACGCCGGAAACGGCCGTCTTTGTTTTGATATTGCTCGATAGACGAAGTCGGAGTCCGTTTGTTTGTTTCGTGGATATGGGTGAGTTACTTTTTTTCCTTACATGCTAGCGACCTGAAACTTGTTTCATCGCATTCAGCGCGTCAAATTACGCCGGAAACGGCCGTCTTTGTTTTGATATTGCTCGATAGACGAAGTCGGAGTCCGTTTGTTTGTTCTTCAAATATCGGTTAGTAACTTTTTTTCTATACATGCTAGCGACCTAAAACTTGTTTTATCGCATTCAGCGCGTTAAATTACGCCGGAAACGGTCGTCTTTGTTTTGATATTGCTCAAAACACGAAGTCGGAGTCCGTTTGTTGGTTTTTCAGATATCGGTTAGTAACTTTTTCTCCATACATGCTAGCGACCTAAAACTTGTTTCATCGCATTCAGCGCGTCAAATTACGCCGGAAACGGCCGTCTTTGTTTTGATATTGCCCGATAGACGAAGTCAGAGTCCGTTCGTTTGTTCTTCAAATATCGGTTAGTAACTTTTTTCTATACATGCTAGCGACCTAAAACTTGTTTTATCGCATTCAGCGCGTCAAATTACGCCGGAAACGGTCGTCTTTGTTTTGATATTGCTCAATAGACGAAGTCGGAGTCCGTTTGTTTGTTTTTCAGATATCGGTTAGTAACTTTTTTTCTATACATGCTAGCGACCTAAAACTTGTTTCATCGCATTCAGCGCGTCAAATTACGCCGGAAACGGTCGTCTTTGTTTTGATATTGCTCAAAACACGAAGTCGAATTCCGTTCGTTTGTTTCGTGGATATCGGTGAGTAACTTTCTTTCTCTACATGCTAGCGACCTAAAACTTGTTTTATCGCATTCAGCGCGTCAAATTACGCCGGAAACGGTCGTCTTTGTTTTGATATTGCTCAAAACACGAAGTCGAATTTCGTTCGTTTGTTTCGTGGATATCGGTGAGTTACTTTTTTTCTATACATGCTAGCGACCTAAAACTTGTTTTATCGCATTCAGCGCGTCAAATTACGCCGGAAACGGTCGTCTTTGTTTTGATATTGCTCGATAGACGAAGTCGGAGTCCGTTTGTTTGTTTTTCAGATATCGGTTAGTAACTTTTTTTCTATACATGCTAGCGACCTAAAACTTGTTTTATCGCATTCAGCGCGTCAAATTACGCCGGAAACGGTCGTCTTTGTTTTGATATTGCTCAAAACACGAAGTCGAATTTCGTTCGTTTGTTTCGTGGATATCGGTGAGTTACTTTTTTTCTATACATGCTAGCGACCTAAAACTTGTTTCATCGCATTCAGCGCGTCAAATTACGCCGGAAACGGTCGTCTTTGTTTTGATATTGCTCAAAACACGAAGTCGAATTCCGTTCGTTTGTTTCGTGGATATCGGTGAGTAACACTCTTTCTCTACATGCTAGCGACCTAAAACTTGTTTTATCGCATTCAGCGCGTCAAATTACGCCGGAAACGGCCGTCTTTGTTTTGATATTGCTCGATAGACGAAGTCGGAGTCCGTTTGTTTGTTTTTCAGATATCGGTTAGTAACTTTTTTTCTATACATGCTAGCGACCTAAAACTTGTTTTATCGCATTCAGCGCGTCAAATTACGCCGGAAACGGTCGTCTTTGTTTTGATATTGCTCAAAACACGAAGTCGAATTTCGTTCGTTTGTTTCGTGGATATGGGTGAGTTACTTTTTTTCCTTACATGCTAGCGACCTGAAACTTGTTTCATCGCATTCAGCGCGTCAAATTACGCCGGAAACGGCCGTCGTTGTTTTGATATTGCTCAAAACACGAAGTCGAATTTCGTTCGTTTGTTTCGTGGATATCGGTGAGTAACTTTTTTTCTATACATGCTAGCGACCTAAAACTTGTTTCATCGCATTCAGCGCGTCAAATTACGCCGGAAACGGCCGTCTTTGTTTTGATATTGCTCGATAGACGAAGTCGGAGTCCGTTTGTTTGTTCTTCAAATATCGGTTAGTAACTTTTTTCTATACATGCTAGCGACCTAAAACTTGTTTTATCGCATTCAGCGCGTTAAATTACGCCGGAAACGGTCGTCTTTGTTTTGATATTGCTCAAAACACGAAGTCGGAGTCCGTTTGTTGGTTTTTCAGATATCGCTTAGTAACTTTTTCTCCATACATGCTAGCGACCTAAAACTTGTTTCATCGCATTCAGCGCGTCAAATTACGCCGGAAACGGCCGTCTTTGTTTTGATATTGCCCGATAGACAAAGTCGGAGTCCGTTCGTTTGTTCTTCAAATATCGGTTAGTAACTTTTTTTCTATACATGCTAGCGACCTAAAACTTGTTTTATCGCATTCAGCGCGTCAAATTACGCCGGAAACGGCCGTCTTTGTTTTGATATTGCTCGATAGACGAAGTCGGAGTCCGTTTGTTTGTTTCGTGGATATGGGTGAGTTACTTTTTTTCCTTACATGCTAGCGACCTGAAACTTGTTTCATCGCATTCAGCGCGTCAAATTACGCCGGAAACGGCCGTCTTTGTTTTGATATTGCTCGATAGACGAAGTCGGAGTCCGTTTGTTTGTTCTTCAAATATCGGTTAGTAACTTTTTTTCTATACATGCTAGCGACCTAAAACTTGTTTTATCGCATTCAGCGCGTCAAATTACGCCGGAAACGGTCGTCTTTGTTTTGATATTGCTCGAAACACGAAGTCGAAGTCCGTTTGTTTGTTTTTCAGATATCGGTAGGTAACTTTTTTTCTATACATGCTAGCGACCTAAAACTTGTTTTATCGCATTCAGCGCGTCAAATTACGCCGGAAACGGCCGTCTTTGTTTTGATATTGCTCGATAGACGAAGTCGGAGTCCGTTTGTTTGTTTCGTGGATATGGGTGAGTTACTTTTTTTCCTTACATGCTAGCGACCTGAAACTTGTTTCATCGCATTCAGCGCGTCAAATTACGCCGGAAACGGCCGTCTTTGTTTTGATATTGCTCGATAGACGAAGTCGGAGTCCGTTTGTTTGTTCTTCAAATATCGGTTAGTAACTTTTTTTCTATACATGCTAGCGACCTAAAACTTGTTTTATCGCATTCAGCGCGTTAAATTACGCCGGAAACGGTCGTCTTTGTTTTGATATTGCTCAAAACACGAAGTCGGAGTCCGTTTGTTGGTTTTTCAGATATCGGTTAGTAACTTTTTCTCCATACATGCTAGCGACCTAAAACTTGTTTCATCGCATTCAGCGCGTCAAATTACGCCGGAAACGGCCGTCTTTGTTTTGATATTGCCCGATAGACGAAGTCAGAGTCCGTTCGTTTGTTCTTCAAATATCGGTTAGTAACTTTTTTCTATACATGCTAGCGACCTAAAACTTGTTTTATCGCATTCAGCGCGTCAAATTACGCCGGAAACGGTCGTCTTTGTTTTGATATTGCTCAATAGACGAAGTCGGAGTCCGTTTGTTTGTTTTTCAGATATCGGTTAGTAACTTTTTTTCTATACATGCTAGCGACCTAAAACTTGTTTCATCGCATTCAGCGCGTCAAATTACGCCGGAAACGGTCGTCTTTGTTTTGATATTGCTCAAAACACGAAGTCGAATTCCGTTCGTTTGTTTCGTGGATATCGGTGAGTAACTTTCTTTCTCTACATGCTAGCGACCTAAAACTTGTTTTATCGCATTCAGCGCGTCAAATTACGCCGGAAACGGTCGTCTTTGTTTTGATATTGCTCAAAACACGAAGTCGAATTTCGTTCGTTTGTTTCGTGGATATCGGTGAGTTACTTTTTTTCTATACATGCTAGCGACCTAAAACTTGTTTCATCGCATTCAGCGCGTCAAATTACGCCGGAAACGGTCGTCTTTGTTCTGATATTGCTCAATAGACGAAGTCGGAGTCCGTTTGTTTGTTTTTCAGATATCGGTTAGTAACTTTTTTTCTATACATGCTAGCGACCTAAAACTTGTTTTATCGCATTCAGCGCGTCAAATTACGCCGGAAACGGTCGTCTTTGTTTTGATATTGCTCAAAACACGAAGTCGAATTTCGTTCGTTTGTTTCGTGGATATCGGTGAGTTACTTTTTTTCTATACATGCTAGCGACCTAAAACTTGTTTCATCGCATTCAGCGCGTCAAATTACGCCGGAAACGGTCGTCTTTGTTCTGATATTGCTCAAAACACGGAGTCGAATTCCGTTTGTTTGTTTCGTGGATATCGGTGAGTAACTTTTTTTCTATACATGCTAGCGACCTAAAACTTGTTTCATCGCATTCAGCGCGTCAAATTACGCCGGAAACAATCGTCTTTGTTTTGATATTGCTTAAAACACGAAGTCGAATTCCGTTCATTTGTTTCGTGGATATCGGTGAGTAACTTTTTTTCTATACATGCTAGCGACCCAAAACTTGTTTTATCGCATTCAGCGCGTCAAATTACGCCGGAAACGGTCGTCTTTGTTTTGATATTGCTCAAAACACGAAGTCGAATTCCGTTCGTTTGTTTCGTGGATATCGGTGAGTAACTTTCTTTCTCTACATGCTAGCGACCTAAAACTTGTTTCATCGCATTCAGCGCGTCAAATTACGCCGGAAACGGCCGTCTTTGTTTTGATATTGCTCGATAGACGAAGTCGGAGTCCGTTTGTTTGTTCTTCACATATCGGTTAGTAACTTTTTTTCTATACATGCTAGCGACCTGAAACTTGTTTTATCGCATTCAGCGCGGTAAATTACGCCGGAAACGGTCGTCTTTGTTTTGATATTGCTCAAAACACGAAGTCGGAGTCCGTTTGTTGGTTTTTCAGATATCGGTTAGTAACTTTTTCTCCATACATGCTAGCGACCTAAAACTTGTTTCATCGCATTCAGCGCGTCAAATTACGCCGGAAACGGCCGTCTTTGTTTTGATATTGCCCGATAGACGAAGTCGGAGTCCGTTCGTTTGTTCTTCAAATATCGGTTAGTAACTTTTTTTCTATACATGCTAGCGACCTAAAACTTGTTTTATCGCATTCAGCGCGTCAAATTACGCCGGAAACGGTCGTCTTTGTTTTGATATTGCTCGATAGACGAAGTCGGAGTCCGTTTGTTTGTTTTTCAGATATCGGTTAGTAACTTTTTTTCTATACATGCTAGCGACCTAAAACTTGTTTTATCGCATTCAGCGCGTCAAATTACGCCGGAAACGGTCGTCTTTGTTTTGATATTGCTCAAAACACGAAGTCGAATTTCGTTCGTTTGTTTCGTGGATATCGGTGAGTTACTTTTTTTCTATACATGCTAGCGACCTAAAACTTGTTTCATCGCATTCAGCGCGTCAAATTACGCCGGAAACGGTCGTCTTTGTTTTGATATTGCTCAAAACACGAAGTCGAATTCCGTTCGTTTGTTTCGTGGATATCGGTGAGTAACACTCTTTCTCTACATGCTAGCGACCTAAAACTTGTTTTATCGCATTCAGCGCGTCAAATTACGCCGGAAACGGCCGTCTTTGTTTTGATATTGCTCGATAGACGAAGTCGGAGTCCGTTTGTTTGTTTTTCAGATATCGGTTAGTAACTTTTTTTCTATACATGCTAGCGACCTAAAACTTGTTTTATCGCATTCAGCGCGTCAAATTACGCCGGAAACGGTCGTCTTTGTTTTGATATTGCTCAAAACACGAAGTCGAATTTCGTTCGTTTGTTTCGTGGATATGGGTGAGTTACTTTTTTTCCTTACATGCTAGCGACCTGAAACTTGTTTCATCGCATTCAGCGCGTCAAATTACGCCGGAAACGGTCGTCTTTGTTCTGATATTGCTCAATAGACGAAGTCGGAGTCCGTTTGTTTGTTTTTCAGATATCGGTTAGTAACTTTTTTTCTATACATGCTAGCGACCTAAAACTTGTTTTATCGCATTCAGCGCGTCAAATTACGCCGGAAACGGTCGTCTTTGTTTTGATATTGCTCAAAACACGAAGTCGAATTTCGTTCGTTTGTTTCGTGGATATCGGTGAGTTACTTTTTTTCTATACATGCTAGCGACCTAAAACTTGTTTCATCGCATTCAGCGCGTCAAATTACGCCGGAAACGGTCGTCTTTGTTCTGATATTGCTCAAAACACGGAGTCGAATTCCGTTTGTTTGTTTCGTGGATATCGGTGAGTAACTTTTTTTCTATACATGCTAGCGACCTAAAACTTGTTTCATCGCATTCAGCGCGTCAAATTACGCCAGAAACAATCGTCTTTGTTTTGATATTGCTTAAAACACGAAGTCGAATTCCGTTCATTTGTTTCGTGGATATCGGTGAGTAACTTTTTTTCTATACATGCTAGCGACCCAAAACTTGTTTTATCGCATTCAGCGCGTCAAATTACGCCGGAAACGGTCGTCTTTGTTTTGATATTGCTCAAAACACGAAGTCGAATTCCGTTCGTTTGTTTCGTGGATATCGGTGAGTAACTTTCTTTCTCTACATGCTAGCGACCTAAAACTTGTTTCATCGCATTCAGCGCGTCAAATTACGCCGGAAACGGCCGTCTTTGTTTTGATATTGCTCGATAGACGAAGTCGGAGTCCGTTTGTTTGTTCTTCACATATCGGTTAGTAACTTTTTTTCTATACATGCTAGCGACCTGAAACTTGTTTTATCGCATTCAGCGCGGTAAATTACGCCGGAAACGGTCGTCTTTGTTTTGATATTGCTCAAAACACGAAGTCGGAGTCCGTTTGTTGGTTTTTCAGATATCGGTTAGTAACTTTTTCTCCATACATGCTAGCGACCTAAAACTTGTTTCATCGCATTCAGCGCGTCAAATTACGCCGGAAACGGCCGTCTTTGTTTTGATATTGCCCGATAGACGAAGTCGGAGTCCGTTCGTTTGTTCTTCAAATATCGGTTAGTAACTTTTTTTCTATACATGCTAGCGACCTAAAACTTGTTTTATCGCATTCAGCGCGTCAAATTACGCCGGAAACGGTCGTCTTTGTTTTGATATTGCTCGATAGACGAAGTCGGAGTCCGTTTGTTTGTTTTTCAGATATCGGTTAGTAACTTTTTTTCTATACATGCTAGCGACCTAAAACTTGTTTTATCGCATTCAGCGCGTCAAATTACGCCGGAAACGGTCGTCTTTGTTTTGATATTGCTCAAAACACGAAGTCGAATTTCGTTCGTTTGTTTCGTGGATATCGGTGAGTTACTTTTTTTCTATACATGCTAGCGACCTAAAACTTGTTTCATCGCATTCAGCGCGTCAAATTACGCCGGAAACGGTCGTCTTTGTTTTGATATTGCTCAAAACACGAAGTCGAATTCCGTTCGTTTGTTTCGTGGATATCGGTGAGTAACACTCTTTCTCTACATGCTAGCGACCTAAAACTTGTTTTATCGCATTCAGCGCGTCAAATTACGCCGGAAACGGCCGTCTTTGTTTTGATATTGCTCGATAGACGAAGTCGGAGTCCGTTTGTTTGTTTTTCAGATATCGGTTAGTAACTTTTTTTCTATACATGCTAGCGACCTAAAACTTGTTTTATCGCATTCAGCGCGTCAAATTACGCCGGAAACGGTCGTCTTTGTTTTGATATTGCTCAAAACACGAAGTCGAATTTCGTTCGTTTGTTTCGTGGATATGGGTGAGTTACTTTTTTTCCTTACATGCTAGCGACCTGAAACTTGTTTCATCGCATTCAGCGCGTCAAATTACGCCGGAAACGGCCGTCGTTGTTTTGATATTGCTCAAAACACGAAGTCGAATTTCGTTCGTTTGTTTCGTGGATATCGGTGAGTAACTTTTTTTCTATACATGCTAGCGACCTAAAACTTGTTTCATCGCATTCAGCGCGTCAAATTACGCCGGAAACGGCCGTCTTTGTTTTGATATTGCTCGATAGACGAAGTCGGAGTCCGTTTGTTTGTTCTTCAAATATCGGTTAGTAACTTTTTTCTATACATGCTAGCGACCTAAAACTTGTTTTATCGCATTCAGCGCGTTAAATTACGCCGGAAACGGTCGTCTTTGTTTTGATATTGCTCAAAACACAAAGTCGGAGTCCGTTTGTTGGTTTTTCAGATATCGCTTAGTAACTTTTTCTCCATACATGCTAGCGACCTAAAACTTGTTTCATCGCATTCAGCGCGTCAAATTACGCCGGAAACGGCCGTCTTTGTTTTGATATTGCCCGATAGACAAAGTCGGAGTCCGTTCGTTTGTTCTTCAAATATCGGTTAGTAACTTTTTTTCTATACATGCTAGCGACCTAAAACTTGTTTTATAGCATTCAGCGCGTCAAATTACGCCGGAAACGGTCGTCTTTGTTTTGATATTGCTCGATAGACGAAGTCGGAGTCCGTTTGTTTGTTTTTCAGATATCGGTTAGTAACTTTTTTTCTATACATGCTAGCGACCTAAAACTTGTTTTATCGCATTCAGCGCGTCAAATTACGCCGGAAACGGTCGTCTTTGTTTTGATATTGCTCAAAACACGAAGTCGAATTTCGTTCGTTTGTTTCGTGGATATCGGTGAGTTACTTTTTTTCTATACATGCTAGCGACCTAAAACTTGTTTCATCGCATTCAGCGCGTCAAATTATGCCGGAAACGGTCGTCTTTGTTTTGATATTGCTCGATAGACGAAGTCGGAGTCCGTTTGTTTGTTTTTCAGATATCGGTTAGTAACTTTTTTTCTATACATGCTAGCGACCTAAAACTTGTTTTATCGCATTCAGCGCGTCAAATTACGCCGGAAACGGTCGTCTTTGTTCTGATATTGCTCAAAACACGGAGTCGAATTCCGTTTGTTTGTTTCGTGGATATCGGTGAGTTACTTTTTTTCTATACATGCTAGCGACCTCAAACTTGTTTTATCGCATTCAGCGCGTCAAATTACGCCGGAAACGGTCGTCTTTGTTTTGATATTGCTCAAAACACGAAGTCGAAGTCCGTTTGTTTGTTTTTCAGATATCGGTTGGTAACTTTTTTTCTATACATGCTAGCGACCTAAAACCTGTTTTATCGCATTCAGCGCGTCAAATTACGCCGAAAACGGTGGTCTTTGTTTCGATATTGCTTAAAACACGAAGTCGAATTCCGTTCGTTTGTTTCGTGGATATCGGTGAGTAACTTTTTTTCTATACATGCTAGCGACCTAAAACTTGTTTTATCGCATTCAGCGCGTCAAATTACGCCGGAAACGGCCGTCTTTGTTTTGATATTGCTCAAAACACGGAGTCGAATTCCGTTTGTTTGTTTCGTGGATATCGGTGAGTAACTTTTTTTCTATACATGCTAGCGACCTAAAACCTGTTTTATCGCATTCAGCGCGTCAAATTACGCTGAAAACGGTGGTCTTTGTTTCGATATTGCTTAAAACACGAAGTCGAATTCCGTTCGTTTGTTTCGTGGATATCGGTGAGTAACTTTTTTTCTATACATGCTAGCGACCTAAAACTTGTTTTATCGCATTCAGCGCGTCAAATTACGCCGGAAACGGCCGTCTTTGTTCTGATATTGCTCAAAACACGGAGTCGAATTCCGTTTGTTTGTTTCGTGGATATCGGTGAGTAACTTTTTTTCTATACATGCTAGCGACCTAAAACTTGTTTTATCGCATTCAGCGCGTCAAATTACGCCGGAAACGGCCGTCGTTGTTTTAATATTGCTCGAAACACGAAGTCGAAGTCCGTTTGTTTGTTTTTCAGATATCGGTTGGTAACTTTTTTTCTATACATGCTAGCGACCTAAAACTTGTTTCATCGCATTCAGCGCGTCAAATTATGCCGGAAACGGTCGTCTTTGTTTTGATATTGCTCGATAGACGAAGTCGGAGTCCGTTTGTTTGTTTTTCAGATATCGGTTAGTAACTTTTTTTCTATACATGCTAGCGACCTAAAACTTGTTTTATCGCATTCAGCGCGTCAAATTACGCCGGAAACGGTCGTCTTTGTTCTGATATTGCTCAAAACACGGAGTCGAATTCCGTTTGTTTGTTTCGTGGATATCGGTGAGTTACTTTTTTTCTATACATGCTAGCGACCTCAAACTTGTTTTATCGCATTCAGCGCGTCAAATTACGCCGGAAACGGTCGTCTTTGTTTTGATATTGCTCAAAACACGAAGTCGAAGTCCGTTTGTTTGTTTTTCAGATATCGGTTGGTAACTTTTTTTCTATACATGCTAGCGACCTAAAACCTGTTTTATCGCATTCAGCGCGTCAAATTACGCCGAAAACGGTGGTCTTTGTTTCGATATTGCTTAAAACACGAAGTCGAATTCCGTTCGTTTGTTTCGTGGATATCGGTGAGTAACTTTTTTTCTATACATGCTAGCGACCTAAAACTTGTTTTATCGCATTCAGCGCGTCAAATTACGCCGGAAACGGCCGTCTTTGTTTTGATATTGCTCAAAACACGGAGTCGAATTCCGTTTGTTTGTTTCGTGGATATCGGTGAGTAACTTTTTTTCTATACATGCTAGCGACCTAAAACCTGTTTTATCGCATTCAGCGCGTCAAATTACGCTGAAAACGGTGGTCTTTGTTTCGATATTGCTTAAAACACGAAGTCGAATTCCGTTCGTTTGTTTCGTGGATATCGGTGAGTAACTTTTTTTCTATACATGCTAGCGACCTAAAACTTGTTTTATCGCATTCAGCGCGTCAAATTACGCCGGAAACGGCCGTCTTTGTTCTGATATTGCTCAAAACACGGAGTCGAATTCCGTTTGTTTGTTTCGTGGATATCGGTGAGTAACTTTTTTTCTATACATGCTAGCGACCTAAAACTTGTTTTATCGCATTCAGCGCGTCAAATTACGCCGGAAACGGCCGTCGTTGTTTTAATATTGCTCGAAACACGAAGTCGAAGTCCGTTTGTTTGTTTTTCAGATATCGGTTGGTAACTTTTTTTCTATACATGCTAGCGACCTAAAACTTGTTTTATCGCATTCAGCGCGTCAAATTACGCCGGAAACGGCCGTCTTTGTTCTGATATTGCTCAAAACACGGAGTCGAATTCCGTTTGTTTGTTTCGTGGATATCGGTGAGTAACTTTTTTTCTATACATGCTAGCGACCTAAAACTTGTTTTATCGCATTCAGCGCGTCAAATTACGCCGGAAACGGCCGTCGTTGTTTTAATATTGCTCGAAACACGAAGTCGAAGTCCGTTTGTTTGTTTTTCAGATATCGGTTGGTAACTTTTTCTCTATACATGCTAGCGACCTAAAACTTGTTTCATCGCATTCAGCGCGTCAAATTATGCCGGAAACGGTCGTCTTTGTTTTGATATTGCTCGATAGACGAAGTCGGAGTCCGTTTGTTTGTTTTTCAGATATCGGTTAGTAACTTTTTTTCTATACATGCTAGCGACCTAAAACTTGTTTTATCGCATTCAGCGCGTCAAATTACGCCGGAAACGGTCGTCTTTGTTCTGATATTGCTCAAAACACGGAGTCGAATTCCGTTTGTTTGTTTCGTGGATATCGGTGAGTTACTTTTTTTCTATACATGCTAGCGACCTCAAACTTGTTTTATCGCATTCAGCGCGTCAAATTACGCCGGAAACGGTCGTCTTTGTTTTGATATTGCTCAAAACACGAAGTCGAAGTCCGTTTGTTTGTTTTTCAGATATCGGTTGGTAACTTTTTTTCTATACATGCTAGCGACCTAAAACCTGTTTTATCGCATTCAGCGCGTCAAATTACGCCGAAAACGGTGGTCTTTGTTTCGATATTGCTTAAAACACGAAGTCGAATTCCGTTCGTTTGTTTCGTGGATATCGGTGAGTAACTTTTTTTCTATACATGCTAGCGACCTAAAACTTGTTTTATCGCATTCAGCGCGTCAAATTACGCCGGAAACGGCCGTCTTTGTTTTGATATTGCTCAAAACACGGAGTCGAATTCCGTTTGTTTGTTTCGTGGATATCGGTGAGTAACTTTTTTTCTATACATGCTAGCGACCTAAAACCTGTTTTATCGCATTCAGCGCGTCAAATTACGCTGAAAACGGTGGTCTTTGTTTCGATATTGCTTAAAACACGAAGTCGAATTCCGTTCGTTTGTTTCGTGGATATCGGTGAGTAACTTTTTTTCTATACATGCTAGCGACCTAAAACTTGTTTTATCGCATTCAGCGCGTCAAATTACGCCGGAAACGGCCGTCTTTGTTCTGATATTGCTCAAAACACGGAGTCGAATTCCGTTTGTTTGTTTCGTGGATATCGGTGAGTAACTTTTTTTCTATACATGCTAGCGACCTAAAACTTGTTTTATCGCATTCAGCGCGTCAAATTACGCCGGAAACGGCCGTCGTTGTTTTAATATTGCTCGAAACACGAAGTCGAAGTCCGTTTGTTTGTTTTTCAGATATCGGTTGGTAACTTTTTTTCTATACATGCTAGCGACCTAAAACTTGTTTTATCGCATTTAGCGCGTCAAATTACGCCGGAAACGGTCGTCTTTGTTTTGATATTGCTCAAAACACGAAGTCGAATTCCGTTCGTTTGTTTCGTGGATATCGGTGAGTAACTTTTTTTCTATACATGCTAGCGACCTAAAACTTGTTTTATCGCATTCAGCGCGTCAAATTACGGCGGAAACGGCCGTCGTTGTTCTGATATTGCTCAAAACACGGAGTCGAATTCTGTTTGTTTGTTTCGTGGATATCGGTGAGTAACTTTTTTTCTATACATGCTAGCGACCTAAAACTTGTTTTATCGCATTCAGCGCGTCAAATCACGCCGGAAACGGTCGTCTTTGTTTTGATATTACTTGAAACACCAAGTCCAATTACGTTCGTTTGTTTCGTGGATATCGGTGAGTAACTTTTTTTCTATACATGCTAGCGACCTAAAACTTGTTTTATCGCATTCAGCGCGTCAAATTACGCCGGAAACGGTCGTCTTTGTTTTGATAATGCCTCAAACACGAAGTCGAAGTCTGTTTGTTTGTTTTTCAGATATCGGTAGGTAACTTTTTTTCTATACATGCTAGCGACCTGAAACTTGTTTTATCGCATTCAGCGCGTCAAATTACGCCGGAAACGGTCGTCTTTGTTTTGATATTGCTCAAAACACGGAGTCGAATTCCGTTCGTTTGTTTCGTGGATATCGGTGAGTAACTTTTTTTCTATACATGCTAGCGACCTGAAACTTGTTTTATCGCATTCAGCGCGTCAAATTACGCCGGAAACGGTCGTCTTTGTTTTGATATTGCTTAAAACACGAAGTCGAAGTCCGTTTGTTTGTTTTTCAGATATCGGTTGGTAACTTTTTTTCTATACATGCTAGCGACCTAAAACTTGCTTTATCGCATTCAGCGCGTCAAATTACGCCGAAAACGGTCGTCTTTGTTCTGATATTGCTCAAAACACGGAGTCGAATTCCGTTTGTTTGTTTCGTGGATATCGGTGAGTAACTTTTTTTCTATACATCCTAGCGACCTAAAACTTAATTTATCGCATTCAGCGCGTCAAATTACGCCGGAAACGGTCGTCTTTGTTTCGATATTGCTTGAAACACGAAGTCGAATTCCGTTCGTTTGTTTCGTGGATATCGGTGAGTAACTTTTTTTCTATACATGCTAGCGACCTAAAACTTGTTTTATCGCATTCAGCGCGTCAAATTACGCCGGAAACGGTCGTCTTTGTTTTGATATTGCTTAAAACACGAAGTCGAATTCCGTTCGTTTGTTTCGTGGATATCGGTGAGTAACTTTTTTTCTATACATGCTGGCGACCTAAAACTTGTTTTATCGCATTCAGCGCGTCAAATTACGCCGGAAACGGTCGTCTTTGTTCTGATATTGCTCGAAACACGGAGTCGAATTCCGTTTGTTTGTTTCGTGGATATCGGTGAGTAACTTTTTTTCTATACATGCTAGCGACCTAAAACTTGTTTTATCGCATTCAGCGCGTCAAATTACGCCGGAAACGGTCGTCTTTGTTCTGATATTGCTCAAAACACGGAGTCGAATTCCGTTTGTTTGTTTCGTGGATATCGGTGAGTAACTTTTTTTCTATACATCCTAGCGACCTAAAACTTGTTTTATCGCATTCAGCGCGTCAAATTACGCCGGAAACGGTCGTCTTTGTTTCGATATTGCTTAAAACACGAAGTCGAATTCCGTTCGTTTGTTTCGTGGATATCGGTGAGTAACTTTTTTTCTATACATGCTAGCGACCTAAAACTTGTTTCATCGCATTCAGCGCGTCAAATTACGCCGGAAACGGTCGTCTTTGTTTTGATATTGCTTAAAACACGAAGTCGAATTCCGTTCGTTTGTTTCGTGGATATCGGTGAGTAACTTTTTTCCTATACATGCTGGCGACCTAAACTTGTTTTATCGCATTCAGCGCGTCAAATTACGCCGGAAACGGTCGTCTTTGTTTTGATATTGCTTAAAACACGGAGTCGAAGTCCGTTTGTTTGTTTTTCAGATATCGGTTGGTAACTTTTTTTCTATACATGCTAGCGACCTAAAACTTGCTTTATCGCATTCAGCGCGTCAAATTACGCCGGAAACGGTCGTCTTTGTTCTGATATCGCTCAAAACACGGAGTCGAATTCCGTTTGTTTGTTTCGTGGATATCGGTGAGTAACTTTTTTTCTATACATCCTAGCGACCTAAAACTTGTTTTATCGCATTCAGCGCGTCAAATTACGCCGGAAACGGTCGTCTTTGTTTCGATATTGCTTAAAACACGAAGTCGAATTCCGTTCGTTTGTTTCGTGGATATCGGTGAGTAACTTTTTTTCTATACATGCTAGCGACCTAAAACTTGTTTTATCGCATTCAGCGCGTCAAATTACGCCGGAAACGGTCGTCTTTGTTTTGATATTGCTCGATAGACGAAGTCGGAGTCCGTTTGTTTGTTTTTCAGATATCGGTTAGTAACTTTTTTTCTATACATGCTAGCGACCTAAAACTTGTTTTATCGCATTCAGCGCGTCAAATTACGCCGGAAACGGTCGTCTTTGTTCTGATATTGCTTAAAACACGGAGTCGAATTCCGTTTGTTTGTTTCGTGGATATCGGTGAGTTACTTTTTTTCTATACATGCTAGCGACCTCAAACTTGTTTCATCGCATTCAGCGCGTCAAATTACGCCGGAAACGGTCGTCTTTGTTTTGATATTGCTCAAAACACGAAGTCGAAGTCCGTTTGTTTGTTTTTCAGATATCGGTTGGTAACTTTTTTTCTATACATGCTAGCGACCTAAAACCTGTTTTATCGCATTCAGCGCGTCAAATTACGCCGAAAACGGTGGTCTTTGTTTCGATATTGCTTAAAACACGAAGTCGAATTCCGTTCGTTTGTTTCGTGGATATCGGTGAGTAACTTTTTTTCTATACATGCTAGCGACCTAAAACTTGTTTTATCGCATTCAGCGCGTCAAATTACGCCGGAAACGGCCGTCTTTGTTTTGATATTGCTCAAAACACGGAGTCGAATTCCGTTTGTTTGTTTCGTGGATATCGGTGAGTAACTTTTTTTCTATACATGCTAGCGACCTAAAACTTGTTTTATCGCATTCAGCGCGTCAAATTACGCCGGAAACGGCCGTCGTTGTTCTGATATTGCTCAAAACACGGAGTCGAATTCCGTTTGTTTGTTTCGTGGATATCGGTGAGTAACTTTTTTTCTATACATGCTAGCGACCTAAAACTTGTTTTATCGCATTCAGCGCGTCAAATCACGCCGGAAACGGTCGTCTTTGTTTTGATATTACTTGAAACACCAAGTCCAATTACGTTCGTTTGTTTCGTGGATATCGGTGAGTAACTTTTTTTCTATACATGCTAGCGACCTAAAACTTGTTTTATCGCATTCAGCGCGTCAAATTACGCCGGAAACGGTCGTCTTTGTTTTGATAATGCTTAAAACACGAAGTCGAAGTCTGTTTGTTTGTTTTTCAGATATCGGTAGGTAACTTTTTTTCTATACATGCTAGCGACCTGAAACTTGTTTTATCGCATTCAGCGCGTCAAATTACGCCGGAAACGGTCGTCTTTGTTTTGATATTGCTCAAAACACGGAGTCGAATTCCGTTCGTTTGTTTCGTGGATATCGGTGAGTAACTTTTTTTCTATACATGCTAGCGACCTGAAACTTGTTTTATCGCATTCAGCGCGTCAAATTACGCCGGAAACGGTCGTCTTTGTTTTGATATTGCTTAAAACACGAAGTCGAAGTCCGTTTGTTTGTTTTTCAGATATCGGTTGGTAACTTTTTTTCTATACATGCTAGCGACCTAAAACTTGCTTTATCGCATTCAGCGCGTCAAATTACGCCGGAAACGGTCGTCTTTGTTCTGATATCGCTCAAAACACGGAGTCGAATTCCGTTTGTTTGTTTCGTGGATATCGGTGAGTAACTTTTTTTCTATACATCCTAGCGACCTAAAACTTGTTTTATCGCATTCAGCGCGTCAAATTACGCCGGAAACGGTCGTCTTTGTTTCGACATTGCTTAAAACACGAAGTCGAATTCCGTTCGTTTGTTTCGTGGATATCGGTGAGTAACTTTTTTTCTATACATGCTAGCGACCTAAAACTTGTTTTATCGCATTCAGCGCGTCAAATTACGCCGGAAACGGTCGTCTTTGTTTTGATATTGCTCGATAGACGAAGTCGGAGTCCGTTTGTTTGTTTTTCAGATATCGGTTAGTAACTTTTTTTCTATACATGCTAGCGACCTAAAACTTGTTTTATCGCATTCAGCGCGTCAAATTACGCCGGAAACGGTCGTCTTTGTTCTGATATTGCTTAAAACACGGAGTCGAATTCCGTTTGTTTGTTTCGTGGATATTGGTGAGTTACTTTTTTTCTATACATGCTAGCGACCTCAAACTTGTTTTATCGCATTCAGCGCGTCAAATTACGCCGGAAACGGTCGTCTTTGTTTTGATATTGCTCAAAACACGAAGTCGAAGTCCGTTTGTTTGTTTTTCAGATATCGGTTGGTAACTTTTTTTCTATACATGCTAGCGACCTAAAACCTGTTTTATCGCATTCAGCGCGTCAAATTACGCCGAAAACGGTGGTCTTTGTTTCGATATTGCTTAAAACACGAAGTCGAATTCCGTTCGTTTGTTTCGTGGATATCGGTGAGTAACTTTTTTTCTATACATGCTAGCGACCTAAAACTTGTTTTATCGCATTCAGCGCGTCAAATTACGCCGGAAACGGCCGTCTTTGTTTTGATATTGCTCAAAACACGGAGTCGAATTCCGTTTGTTTGTTTCGTGGATATCGGTGAGTAACTTTTTTTCTATACATGCTAGCGACCTAAAACCTGTTTTATCGCATTCAGCGCGTCAAATTACGCTGAAAACGGTGGTCTTTGTTTCGATATTGCTTAAAACACGAAGTCGAATTCCGTTCGTTTGTTTCGTGGATATCGGTGAGTAACTTTTTTTCTATACATGCTAGCGACCTAAAACTTGTTTTATCGCATTCAGCGCGTCAAATTACGCCGGAAACGGTCGTCTTTGTTTTGATATTGCTCAAAACACGAAGTCGAATTCCGTTCGTTTGTTTCGTGGATATCGGTGAGTAACTTTTTTTCTATACATGCTAGCGACCTAAAACTTGTTTTATCGCATTCAGCGCGTCAAATTACGCCGGAAACGGCCGTCGTTGTTCTGATATTGCTCAAAACACGGAGTCGAATTCCGTTTGTTTGTTTCGTGGATATCGGTGAGTAACTTTTTTTCTATACATGCTAGCGACCTAAAACTTGTTTTATCGCATTCAGCGCGTCAAATCACGCCGGAAACGGTCGTCTTTGTTTTGATATTACTTGAAACACCAAGTCCAATTACGTTCGTTTGTTTCGTGGATATCGGTGAGTAACTTTTTTTCTATACATGCTAGCGACCTAAAACTTGTTTTATCGCATTCAGCGCGTCAAATTACGCCGGAAACGGTCGTCTTTGTTTTGATAATGCTTAAAACACGAAGTCGAAGTCTGTTTGTTTGTTTTTCAGATATCGGTAGGTAACTTTTTTTCTATACATGCTAGCGACCTGAAACTTGTTTTATCGCATTCAGCGCGTCAAATTACGCCGGAAACGGTCGTCTTTGTTTTGATATTGCTCAAAACACGGAGTCGAATTCCGTTCGTTTGTTTCGTGGATATCGGTGAGTAACTTTTTTTCTATACATGCTAGCGACCTGAAACTTGTTTTATCGCATTCAGCGCGTCAAATTACGCCGGAAACGGTCGTCTTTGTTTTGATATTGCTTAAAACACGAAGTCGAAGTCCGTTTGTTTGTTTTTCAGATATCGGTTGGTAACTTTTTTTCTATACATGCTAGCGACCTAAAACTTGCTTTATCGCATTCAGCGCGTCAAATTACGCCGAAAACGGTCGTCTTTGTTCTGATATTGCTCAAAACACGGAGTCGAATTCCGTTTGTTTGTTTCGTGGATATCGGTGAGTAACTTTTTTTCTATACATCCTAGCGACCTAAAACTTAATTTATCGCATTCAGCGCGTCAAATTACGCCGGAAACGGTCGTCTTTGTTTCGATATTGCTTGAAACACGAAGTCGAATTCCGTTCGTTTGTTTCGTGGATATCGGTGAGTAACTTTTTTTCTATACATGCTAGCGACCTAAAACTTGTTTTATCGCATTCAGCGCGTCAAATTACGCCGGAAACGGTCGTCTTTGTTTTGATATTGCTTAAAACACGAAGTCGAATTCCGTTCGTTTGTTTCGTGGATATCGGTGAGTAACTTTTTTTCTATACATGCTGGCGACCTAAAACTTGTTTTATCGCATTCAGCGCGTCAAATTACGCCGGAAACGGTCGTCTTTGTTCTGATATTGCTCGAAACACGGAGTCGAATTCCGTTTGTTTGTTTCGTGGATATCGGTGAGTAACTTTTTTTCTATACATGCTAGCGACCTAAAACTTGTTTTATCGCATTCAGCGCGTCAAATTACGCCGGAAACGGTCGTCTTTGTTCTGATATTGCTCAAAACACGGAGTCGAATTCCGTTTGTTTGTTTCGTGGATATCGGTGAGTAACTTTTTTTCTATACATCCTAGCGACCTAAAACTTGTTTTATCGCATTCAGCGCGTCAAATTACGCCGGAAACGGTCGTCTTTGTTTTGATATTGCTCAAAACACGAAGTCGAATTCCGTTCGTTTGTTTCGTGGATATCGGTGAGTAACTTTTTTTCTATACATGCTAGCGACCTAAAACTTGTTTTATCGCATTCAGCGCGTCAAATTACGCCGGAAACGGCCGTCGTTGTTCTGATATTGCTCAAAACACGGAGTCGAATTCCGTTTGTTTGTTTCGTGGATATCGGTGAGTAACTTTTTTTCTATACATGCTAGCGACCTAAAACTTGTTTTATCGCATTCAGCGCGTCAAATCACGCCGGAAACGGTCGTCTTTGTTTTGATATTACTTGAAACACCAAGTCCAATTACGTTCGTTTGTTTCGTGGATATCGGTGAGTAACTTTTTTTCTATACATGCTAGCGACCTAAAACTTGTTTTATCGCATTCAGCGCGTCAAATTACGCCGGAAACGGTCGTCTTTGTTTTGATAATGCTTAAAACACGAAGTCGAAGTCTGTTTGTTTGTTTTTCAGATATCGGTAGGTAACTTTTTTTCTATACATGCTAGCGACCTGAAACTTGTTTTATCGCATTCAGCGCGTCAAATTACGCCGGAAACGGTCGTCTTTGTTTTGATATTGCTCAAAACACGGAGTCGAATTCCGTTCGTTTGTTTCGTGGATATCGGTGAGTAACTTTTTTTCTATACATGCTAGCGACCTGAAACTTGTTTTATCGCATTCAGCGCGTCAAATTACGCCGGAAACGGTCGTCTTTGTTTTGATATTGCTTAAAACACGAAGTCGAAGTCCGTTTGTTTGTTTTTCAGATATCGGTTGGTAACTTTTTTTCTATACATGCTAGCGACCTAAAACTTGCTTTATCGCATTCAGCGCGTCAAATTACGCCGAAAACGGTCGTCTTTGTTCTGATATTGCTCAAAACACGGAGTCGAATTCCGTTTGTTTGTTTCGTGGATATCGGTGAGTAACTTTTTTTCTATACATCCTAGCGACCTAAAACTTAATTTATCGCATTCAGCGCGTCAAATTACGCCGGAAACGGTCGTCTTTGTTTCGATATTGCTTGAAACACGAAGTCGAATTCCGTTCGTTTGTTTCGTGGATATCGGTGAGTAACTTTTTTTCTATACATGCTAGCGACCTAAAACTTGTTTTATCGCATTCAGCGCGTCAAATTACGCCGGAAACGGTCGTCTTTGTTTTGATATTGCTTAAAACACGAAGTCGAATTCCGTTCGTTTGTTTCGTGGATATCGGTGAGTAACTTTTTTTCTATACATGCTGGCGACCTAAAACTTGTTTTATCGCATTCAGCGCGTCAAATTACGCCGGAAACGGTCGTCTTTGTTCTGATATTGCTCAAAACACGGAGTCGAATTCCGTTTGTTTGTTTCGTGGATATCGGTGAGTAACTTTTTTTCTATACATCCTAGCGACCTAAAACTTGTTTTATCGCATTCAGCGCGTCAAATTACGCCGGAAACGGTCGTCTTTGTTTCGATATTGCTTAAAACACGAAGTCGAATTCCGTTCGTTTGTTTCGTGGATATCGGTGAGTAACTTTTTTTCTATACATGCTAGCGACCTAAAACTTGTTTCATCGCATTCAGCGCGTCAAATTACGCCGGAAACGGTCGTCTTTGTTTTGATATTGCTTAAAACACGAAGTCGAATTCCGTTCGTTTGTTTCGTGGATATCGGTGAGTAACTTTTTTCCTATACATGCTGGCGACCTAAACTTGTTTTATCGCATTCAGCGCGTCAAATTACGCCGGAAACGGTCGTCTTTGTTTTGATATTGCTTAAAACACGGAGTCGAAGTCCGTTTGTTTGTTTTTCAGATATCGGTTGGTAACTTTTTTTCTATACATGCTAGCGACCTAAAACTTGCTTTATCGCATTCAGCGCGTCAAATTACGCCGGAAACGGTCGTCTTTGTTCTGATATCGCTCAAAACACGGAGTCGAATTCCGTTCGTTTGTTTCGTGGATATCGGTGAGTAACTTTTTTTCTATACATGCTAGCGACCTAAAACTTGTTTCATCGCATTCAGCGCGTCAAATTACGCCGGAAACGGTCGTCTTTGTTTTGATATTGCTTAAAACACGAAGTCGAATTCCGTTCGTTTGTTTCGTGGATATCGGTGAGTAACTTTTTTCCTATACATGCTGGCGACCTAAACTTGTTTTATCGCATTCAGCGCGTCAAATTACGCCGGAAACGGTCGTCTTTGTTTTGATATTGCTTAAAACACGGAGTCGAAGTCCGTTTGTTTGTTTTTCAGATATCGGTTGGTAACTTTTTTTCTATACATGCTAGCGACCTAAAACTTGCTTTATCGCATTCAGCGCGTCAAATTACGCCGGAAACGGTCGTCTTTGTTCTGATATCGCTCAAAACACGGAGTCGAATTCCGTTTGTTTGTTTCGTGGATATCGGTGAGTAACTTTTTTTCTATACATCCTAGCGACCTAAAACTTGTTTTATCGCATTCAGCGCGTCAAATTACGCCGGAAACGGTCGTCTTTGTTTCGATATTGCTTAAAACACGAAGTCGAATTCCGTTCGTTTGTTTCGTGGATATCGGTGAGTAACTTTTTTTCTATACATGCTAGCGACCTAAAACTTGTTTTATCGCATTCAGCGCGTCAAATTACGCCGGAAACGGTCGTCTTTGTTTTGATAATGCTTAAAACACGAAGTCGAAGTCCGTTTGTTTGTTTTTCAGATATCGGTAAGTAACTTTTTTTCTATACATGCTAGCGACCTAAAACTTGTTTTATCGCATTCAGCGCGTCAAATTACGCCGGAAACGGTCGTCTTTGTTTCGATATTGCTTAAAACACGAAGTCGAATTCCGTTCGTTTGTTTCGTGGATATCGGTGAGTAACTTTTTTTCTATACATGCTAGCGACCTAAAACTTGTTTTATCGCATTCAGCGCGTCAAATTACGCCGGAAACGGTCGTCTTTGTTTTGATATTGCTTAAAACACGAAGTCGAATTCCGTTCGTTTGTTTCGTGGATATCGGTGAGTAACTTTTTTCCTATACATGCTGGCGACCTAAACTTGTTTTATCGCATTCAGCGCGTCAAATTACGCCGGAAACGGTCGTCTTTGTTTTGATATTGCTTAAAACACGAAGTCGAATTCCGTTCGTTTGTTTCGTGGATATCGGTGAGTAACTTTTTTCCTATACATGCTGGCGACCTAAACTTGTTTTATCGCATTCAGCGCGTCAAATTACGCCGGAAACGGTCGTCTTTGTTTTGATATTGCTTAAAACACGAAGTCGAAGTCCGTTTGTTTGTTTTTCAGATATCGGTTGGTAACTTTTCTTCTATACATGCTAGCGACCTAAAACTTGCTTTATCGCATTCAGCGCGTCAAATTACGCCGGAAACGGTCGTCTTTGTTTTGATATTGCTTAAAACACGAAGTCGAAGTCCGTTTGTTTGTTTTTCAGATATCGGTTGGTAACTTTTTTTCTATACATGCTAGCGACCTAAAACTTGCTTTATCGCATTCAGCGCGTCAAATTACGCCGGAAACGGTCGTCTTTGTTCTGATATTGCTCAAAACACGGAGTCGAATTCCGTTTGTTTGTTTCGTGGATATCGGTGAGTAACTTTTTTTCTATACATCCTAGCGACCTAAAACTTGTTTTATTGCATTCAGCGCGTCAAATTACGCCGGAAACGGTCGTCTTTGTTTCGATATTGCTTAAAACACGAAGTCGAATTCCGTTCGTTTGTTTCGTGGATATCGGTGAGTAACTTTTTTTCTATACATGCTAGCGACCTAAAACTTGTTTTATCGCATTCAGCGCGTCAAATTACGCCGGAAACGGTCGTCTTTGTTTTGATAATGCTTGAAACACGAAGTCGAAGTCCGTTTGTTTGTTTTTCAGATATCGGTAAGTAACTTTTTTTCTATACATGCTAGCGACCTAAAACTTGTTTTATCGCATTCAGCGCGTCAAATTACGCCGGAAACGGTCGTCTTTGTTTTGATATTGCTTGAAACACGAAGTCGAAGTCCGTTTGTTTGTTTTTCAGATATCGGTTGGTAACTTTTTTTCTATACATGCTAGCGACCTAAAACTTGTTTTATCGCATTCAGCGCGTCAAATTACTCCGGAAACGGTCGTCTTTGTTCTGATATTGCTCAAAACACGGAGTCGAATTCCGTTTGTTTGTTTCGTGGATATCGGTAAGTAACTTTTTTTCTATACATGCTAGCGACCTAAAACTTGTTTCATCGCATTCAGCGCGTCAAATTACGCCGGAAACGGTCGTCTTTGTTTCGATATTGCTTAAAACACGAAGTCGAATTCCGTTCGTTTGTTTCGTGGATATCGGTGAGTAACTTTTTTCCTATACATGCTGGCGACCTAAACTTGTTTTATCGCATTCAGCGCGTCAAATTACGCCGGAAACGGTCGTCTTTGTTTTGATATTGCTTAAAACACGAAGTCGAAGTCCGTTTGTTTGTTTTTCAGATATCGGTTGGTAACTTTTCTTCTATACATGCTAGCGACCTAAAACTTGCTTTATCGCATTCAGCGCGTCAAATTACGCCGGAAACGGTCGTCTTTGTTTTGATATTGCTTAAAACACGAAGTCGAAGTCCGTTTGTTTGTTTTTCAGATATCGGTTGGTAACTTTTTTTCTATACATGCTAGCGACCTAAAACTTGCTTTATCGCATTCAGCGCGTCAAATTACGCCGGAAACGGTCGTCTTTGTTCTGATATTGCTCAAAACACGGAGTCGAATTCCGTTTGTTTGTTTCGTGGATATCGGTGAGTAACTTTTTTTCTATACATCCTAGCGACCTAAAACTTGTTTTATTGCATTCAGCGCGTCAAATTACGCCGGAAACGGTCGTCTTTGTTTCGATATTGCTTAAAACACGAAGTCGAATTCCGTTCGTTTGTTTCGTGGATATCGGTGAGTAACTTTTTTTCTATACATGCTAGCGACCTAAAACTTGTTTTATCGCATTCAGCGCGTCAAATTACGCCGGAAACGGTCGTCTTTGTTTTGATAATGCTTGAAACACGAAGTCGAAGTCCGTTTGTTTGTTTTTCAGATATCGGTAAGTAACTTTTTTTCTATACATGCTAGCGACCTAAAACTTGTTTTATCGCATTCAGCGCGTCAAATTACGCCGGAAACGGTCGTCTTTGTTTTGATATTGCTTGAAACACGAAGTCGAAGTCCGTTTGTTTGTTTTTCAGATATCGGTTGGTAACTTTTTTTCTATACATGCTAGCGACCTAAAACTTGTTTTATCGCATTCAGCGCGTCAAATTACTCCGGAAACGGTCGTCTTTGTTCTGATATTGCTCAAAACACGGAGTCGAATTCCGTTTGTTTGTTTCGTGGATATCGGTGAGTAACTTTTTTTCTATACATCCTAGCGACCTAAAACTTGTTTTATCGCATTTAGCGCGTCAAATTACGCCGGAAACGGTCGTCTTTGTTTCGATATTGCTTAAAACACAAAGTCGAATTCCGTTCGTTTGTTTCGTGGATATCGGTGAGTAACTTTATTTCTATACATGCTAGCGACCTAAAACTTGTTTTATCGCATTCAGCGCGTCAAATTACGCCGGAAACGGTCGTCTTTGTTTTGATATTGCTTAAAACACGAAGTCGAATTCCGTTCGTTTGTTTCGTGGATATCGGTGAGTAACTTTTTTCCTATACATGCTGGCGACCTAAACTTGTTTTATCGCATTCAGCGCGTCAAATTACGCCGGAAACGGTCGTCTTTGTTTTGATATTGCTTAAAACACGAAGTCGAAGTCCGTTTGTTTGTTTTTCAGATATCGGTTGGTAACTTTTTTTCTATACATGCTAGCGACCTAAAACTTGCTTTATCGCATTCAGCGCGTCAAATTACGCCGAAAACGGTCGTCTTTGTTCTGATATTGCTCAAAACACGGAGTCGAATTCCGTTTGTTTGTTTCGTGGATATCGGTGAGTAACTTTTTTTCTATACATCCTAGCGACCTAAAACTTAATTTATCGCATTCAGCGCGTCAAATTACGCCGGAAACGGTCGTCTTTGTTTCGATATTGCTTGAAACACGAAGTCGAATTCCGTTCGTTTGTTTCGTGGATATCGGTGAGTAACTTTTTTTCTATACATGCTAGCGACCTAAAACTTGTTTTATCGCATTCAGCGCGTCAAATTACTCCGGAAACGGTCGTCTTTGTTCTGATATTGCTCAAAACACGGAGTCGAATTCCGTTTGTTTGTTTCGTGGATATCGGTGAGTAACTTTTTTTCTATACATCCTAGCGACCTAAAACTTGTTTTATCGCATTCAGCGCGTCAAATTACGCCGGAAACGGTCGTCTTTGTTTCGATATTGCTTAAAACACAAAGTCGAATTCCGTTCGTTTGTTTCGTGGATATCGGTGAGTAACTTTATTTCTATACATGCTAGCGACCTAAAACTTGTTTTATCGCATTCAGCGCGTCAAATTACTCCGGAAACGGTCGTCTTTGTTCTGATATTGCTCAAAACACGGAGTCGAATTCCGTTTGTTTGTTTCGTGGATATCGGTGAGTAACTTTTTTTCTATACATCCTAGCGACCTAAAACTTGTTTTATCGCATTCAGCGCGTCAAATTACGCCGGAAACGGTCGTCTTTGTTTCGATATTGCTTAAAACACAAAGTCGAATTCCGTTCGTTTGTTTCGTGGATATCGGTGAGTAACTTTATTTCTATACATGCTAGCGACCTAAAACTTGTTTTATCGCATTCAGCGCGTCAAATTACGCCGGAAACGGTCGTCTTTGTTTTGATATTGCTTAAAACACGAAGTCGAATTCCGTTCGTTTGTTTCGTGGATATCGGTGAGTAACTTTTTTCCTATACATGCTGGCGACCTAAACTTGTTTTATCGCATTCAGCGCGTCAAATTACTCCGGAAACGGTCGTCTTTGTTCTGATATTGCTCAAAACACGGAGTCGAATTCCGTTTGTTTGTTTCGTGGATATCGGTGAGTAACTTTTTTTCTATACATCCTAGCGACCTAAAACTTGTTTTATCGCATTCAGCGCGTCAAATTACGCCGGAAACGGTCGTCTTTGTTTCGATATTGCTTAAAACACAAAGTCGAATTCCGTTCGTTTGTTTCGTGGATATCGGTGAGTAACTTTATTTCTATACATGCTAGCGACCTAAAACTTGTTTTATCGCATTCAGCGCGTCAAATTACGCCGGAAACGGTCGTCTTTGTTTTGATATTGCTTAAAACACGAAGTCGAATTCCGTTCGTTTGTTTCGTGGATATCGGTGAGTAACTTTTTTCCTATACATGCTGGCGACCTAAACTTGTTTTATCGCATTCAGCGCGTCAAATTACGCCGGAAACGGTCGTCTTTGTTCTGATATCGCTCAAAACACGGAGTCGAATTCCGTTTGTTTGTTTCGTGGATATCGGTGAGTAACTTTTTTTCTATACATGCTAGCGACCTAAAACTTGTTTTATCGCATTCAGCGCGTCAAATTACGCCGGAAACGGTCGTCTTTGTTTTGATATTGCTTAAAACACGAAGTCGAATTCCGTTCGTTTGTTTCGTGGATATCGGTGAGTAACTTTTTTCCTATACATGCTGGCGACCTAAACTTGTTTTATCGCATTCAGCGCGTCAAATTACGCCGGAAACGGTCGTCTTTGTTTTGATATTGCTTAAAACACGAAGTCGAAGTCCGTTTGTTTGTTTTTCAGATATCGGTTGGTAACTTTTTTTCTATACATGCTAGCGACCTAAAACTTGCTTTATCGCATTCAGCGCGTCAAATTACGCCGAAAACGGTCGTCTTTGTTCTGATATTGCTCAAAACACGGAGTCGAATTCCGTTTGTTTGTTTCGTGGATATCGGTGAGTAACTTTTTTTCTATACATCCTAGCGACCTAAAACTTAATTTATCGCATTCAGCGCGTCAAATTACGCCGGAAACGGTCGTCTTTGTTTCGATATTGCTTGAAACACGAAGTCGAATTCCGTTCGTTTGTTTCGTGGATATCGGTGAGTAACTTTTTTTCTATACATGCTAGCGACCTAAAACTTGTTTTATCGCATTCAGCGCGTCAAATTACTCCGGAAACGGTCGTCTTTGTTCTGATATTGCTCAAAACACGGAGTCGAATTCCGTTTGTTTGTTTCGTGGATATCGGTGAGTAACTTTTTTTCTATACATCCTAGCGACCTAAAACTTGTTTTATCGCATTCAGCGCGTCAAATTACGCCGGAAACGGTCGTCTTTGTTTCGATATTGCTTAAAACACAAAGTCGAATTCCGTTCGTTTGTTTCGTGGATATCGGTGAGTAACTTTATTTCTATACATGCTAGCGACCTAAAACTTGTTTTATCGCATTCAGCGCGTCAAATTACGCCGGAAACGGTCGTCTTTGTTTTGATATTGCTTAAAACACGAAGTCGAATTCCGTTCGTTTGTTTCGTGGATATCGGTGAGTAACTTTTTTCCTATACATGCTGGCGACCTAAACTTGTTTTATCGCATTCAGCGCGTCAAATTACTCCGGAAACGGTCGTCTTTGTTCTGATATTGCTCAAAACACGGAGTCGAATTCCGTTTGTTTGTTTCGTGGATATCGGTGAGTAACTTTTTTTCTATACATCCTAGCGACCTAAAACTTGTTTTATCGCATTCAGCGCGTCAAATTACGCCGGAAACGGTCGTCTTTGTTTCGATATTGCTTAAAACACAAAGTCGAATTCCGTTCGTTTGTTTCGTGGATATCGGTGAGTAACTTTATTTCTATACATGCTAGCGACCTAAAACTTGTTTTATCGCATTCAGCGCGTCAAATTACGCCGGAAACGGTCGTCTTTGTTTTGATATTGCTTAAAACACGAAGTCGAATTCCGTTCGTTTGTTTCGTGGATATCGGTGAGTAACTTTTTTCCTATACATGCTGGCGACCTAAACTTGTTTTATCGCATTCAGCGCGTCAAATTACGCCGGAAACGGTCGTCTTTGTTCTGATATCGCTCAAAACACGGAGTCGAATTCCGTTTGTTTGTTTCGTGGATATCGGTGAGTAACTTTTTTTCTATACATCCTAGCGACCTAAAACTTGTTTTATCGCATTCAGCGCGTCAAATTACGCCGGAAACGGTCGTCTTTGTTTCGATATTGCTTAAAACACGAAGTCGAATTCCGTTCGTTTGTTTCGTGGATATCGGTGAGTAACTTTTTTTCTATACATGCTAGCGACCTAAAACTTGTTTTATCGCATTCAGCGCGTCAAATTACGCCGGAAACGGTCGTCTTTGTTTTGATATTGCTTAAAACACGAAGTCGAATTCCGTTCGTTTGTTTCGTGGATATCGGTGAGTAACTTTTTTTCTATACATGCTGGCGACCTAAAACTTGTTTTATCGCATTCAGCGCGTCAAATTACGCCGGAAACGGTCGTCTTTGTTCTGATATTGCTCGAAACACGGAGTCGAATTCCGTTCGTTTGTTTCGTGGATATCGGTGAGTAACTTTTTTCCTATACATGCTGGCGACCTAAACTTGTTTTATCGCATTCAGCGCGTCAAATTACGCCGGAAACGGTCGTCTTTGTTTTGATATTGCTTAAAACACAAAGTCGAATTCCGTTCGTTTGTTTCGTGGATATCGGTGAGTAACTTTTTTCCTATACATGCTGGCGACCTAAACTTGTTTTATCGCATTCAGCGCGTCAAATTACGCCGGAAACGGTCGTCTTTGTTTTGATATTGCTTAAAACACGGAGTCGAAGTCCGTTTGTTTGTTTTTCAGATATCGGTTGGTAACTTTTTTTCTATACATGCTAGCGACCTAAAACTTGCTTTATCGCATTCAGCGCGTCAAATTACGCCGGAAACGGTCGTCTTTGTTCTGATATCGCTCAAAACACGGAGTCGAATTCCGTTTGTTTGTTTCGTGGATATCGGTGAGTAACTTTTTTTCTATACATCCTAGCGACCTAAAACTTGTTTTATCGCATTCAGCGCGTCAAATTACGCCGGAAACGGTCGTCTTTGTTTCGATATTGCTTAAAACACGAAGTCGAATTCCGTTCGTTTGTTTCGTGGATATCGGTGAGTAACTTTTTTTCTATACATGCTAGCGACCTAAAACTTGTTTTATCGCATTCAGCGCGTCAAATTACGCCGGAAACGGTCGTCTTTGTTTTGATATTGCTTAAAACACGAAGTCGAATTCCGTTCGTTTGTTTCGTGGATATCGGTGAGTAACTTTTTTTCTATACATGCTGGCGACCTAAAACTTGTTTTATCGCATTCAGCGCGTCAAATTACGCCGGAAACGGTCGTCTTTGTTCTGATATTGCTCGAAACACGGAGTCGAATTCCGTTTGTTTGTTTCGTGGATATCGGTGAGTAACTTTTTTTCTATACATGCTAGCGACCTAAAACTTGTTTTATCGCATTCAGCGCGTCAAATTACGCCGGAAACGGTCGTCTTTGTTCTGATATTGCTCAAAACACGGAGTCGAATTCCGTTTGTTTGTTTCGTGGATATCGGTGAGTAACTTTTTTTCTATACATCCTAGCGACCTAAAACTTGTTTTATCGCATTCAGCGCGTCAAATTACGCCGGAAACGGTCGTCTTTGTTTCGATATTGCTTAAAACACGAAGTCGAATTCCGTTCGTTTGTTTCGTGGATATCGGTGAGTAACTTTTTTTCTATACATGCTAGCGACCTAAAACTTGTTTCATCGCATTCAGCGCGTCAAATTACGCCGGAAACGGTCGTCTTTGTTTTGATATTGCTTAAAACACGAAGTCGAATTCCGTTCGTTTGTTTCGTGGATATCGGTGAGTAACTTTTTTCCTATACATGCTGGCGACCTAAACTTGTTTTATCGCATTCAGCGCGTCAAATTACGCCGGAAACGGTCGTCTTTGTTTTGATATTGCTTAAAACACGGAGTCGAAGTCCGTTTGTTTGTTTTTCAGATATCGGTTGGTAACTTTTTTTCTATACATGCTAGCGACCTAAAACTTGCTTTATCGCATTCAGCGCGTCAAATTACGCCGGAAACGGTCGTCTTTGTTCTGATATCGCTCAAAACACGGAGTCGAATTCCGTTCGTTTGTTTCGTGGATATCGGTGAGTAACTTTTTTTCTATACATGCTAGCGACCTAAAACTTGTTTCATCGCATTCAGCGCGTCAAATTACGCCGGAAACGGTCGTCTTTGTTTTGATATTGCTTAAAACACGAAGTCGAATTCCGTTCGTTTGTTTCGTGGATATCGGTGAGTAACTTTTTTCCTATACATGCTGGCGACCTAAACTTGTTTTATCGCATTCAGCGCGTCAAATTACGCCGGAAACGGTCGTCTTTGTTTTGATATTGCTTAAAACACGGAGTCGAAGTCCGTTTGTTTGTTTTTCAGATATCGGTTGGTAACTTTTTTTCTATACATGCTAGCGACCTAAAACTTGCTTTATCGCATTCAGCGCGTCAAATTACGCCGGAAACGGTCGTCTTTGTTCTGATATCGCTCAAAACACGGAGTCGAATTCCGTTTGTTTGTTTCGTGGATATCGGTGAGTAACTTTTTTTCTATACATCCTAGCGACCTAAAACTTGTTTTATCGCATTCAGCGCGTCAAATTACGCCGGAAACGGTCGTCTTTGTTTCGATATTGCTTAAAACACGAAGTCGAATTCCGTTCGTTTGTTTCGTGGATATCGGTGAGTAACTTTTTTTCTATACATGCTAGCGACCTAAAACTTGTTTTATCGCATTCAGCGCGTCAAATTACGCCGGAAACGGTCGTCTTTGTTTTGATAATGCTTAAAACACGAAGTCGAAGTCCGTTTGTTTGTTTTTCAGATATCGGTAAGTAACTTTTTTTCTATACATGCTAGCGACCTAAAACTTGTTTTATCGCATTCAGCGCGTCAAATTACGCCGGAAACGGTCGTCTTTGTTTCGATATTGCTTAAAACACGAAGTCGAATTCCGTTCGTTTGTTTCGTGGATATCGGTGAGTAACTTTTTTTCTATACATGCTAGCGACCTAAAACTTGTTTTATCGCATTCAGCGCGTCAAATTACGCCGGAAACGGTCGTCTTTGTTTTGATATTGCTTAAAACACGAAGTCGAATTCCGTTCGTTTGTTTCGTGGATATCGGTGAGTAACTTTTTTCCTATACATGCTGGCGACCTAAACTTGTTTTATCGCATTCAGCGCGTCAAATTACGCCGGAAACGGTCGTCTTTGTTTTGATATTGCTTAAAACACGAAGTCGAAGTCCGTTTGTTTGTTTTTCAGATATCGGTTGGTAACTTTTTTTCTATACATGCTAGCGACCTAAAACTTGCTTTATCGCATTCAGCGCGTCAAATTACGCCGAAAACGGTCGTCTTTGTTCTGATATTGCTCAAAACACGGAGTCGAATTCCGTTTGTTTGTTTCGTGGATATCGGTGAGTAACTTTTTTTCTATACATCCTAGCGACCTAAAACTTAATTTATCGCATTCAGCGCGTCAAATTACGCCGGAAACGGTCGTCTTTGTTTCGATATTGCTTGAAACACGAAGTCGAATTCCGTTCGTTTGTTTCGTGGATATCGGTGAGTAACTTTTTTTCTATACATGCTAGCGACCTAAAACTTGTTTTATCGCATTCAGCGCGTCAAATTACTCCGGAAACGGTCGTCTTTGTTCTGATATTGCTCAAAACACGGAGTCGAATTCCGTTTGTTTGTTTCGTGGATATCGGTGAGTAACTTTTTTTCTATACATCCTAGCGACCTAAAACTTGTTTTATCGCATTCAGCGCGTCAAATTACGCCGGAAACGGTCGTCTTTGTTTCGATATTGCTTAAAACACAAAGTCGAATTCCGTTCGTTTGTTTCGTGGATATCGGTGAGTAACTTTATTTCTATACATGCTAGCGACCTAAAACTTGTTTTATCGCATTCAGCGCGTCAAATTACGCCGGAAACGGTCGTCTTTGTTTTGATATTGCTTAAAACACGAAGTCGAATTCCGTTCGTTTGTTTCGTGGATATCGGTGAGTAACTTTTTTCCTATACATGCTGGCGACCTAAACTTGTTTTATCGCATTCAGCGCGTCAAATTACTCCGGAAACGGTCGTCTTTGTTCTGATATTGCTCAAAACACGGAGTCGAATTCCGTTTGTTTGTTTCGTGGATATCGGTGAGTAACTTTTTTTCTATACATCCTAGCGACCTAAAACTTGTTTTATCGCATTCAGCGCGTCAAATTACGCCGGAAACGGTCGTCTTTGTTTCGATATTGCTTAAAACACAAAGTCGAATTCCGTTCGTTTGTTTCGTGGATATCGGTGAGTAACTTTATTTCTATACATGCTAGCGACCTAAAACTTGTTTTATCGCATTCAGCGCGTCAAATTACGCCGGAAACGGTCGTCTTTGTTTTGATATTGCTTAAAACACGAAGTCGAATTCCGTTCGTTTGTTTCGTGGATATCGGTGAGTAACTTTTTTCCTATACATGCTGGCGACCTAAACTTGTTTTATCGCATTCAGCGCGTCAAATTACGCCGGAAACGGTCGTCTTTGTTTTGATATTGCTTAAAACACGAAGTCGAAGTCCGTTTGTTTGTTTTTCAGATATCGGTTGGTAACTTTTTTTCTATACATGCTAGCGACCTAAAACTTGCTTTATCGCATTCAGCGCGTCAAATTACGCCGAAAACGGTCGTCTTTGTTCTGATATTGCTCAAAACACGGAGTCGAATTCCGTTTGTTTGTTTCGTGGATATCGGTGAGTAACTTTTTTTCTATACATCCTAGCGACCTAAAACTTAATTTATCGCATTCAGCGCGTCAAATTACGCCGGAAACGGTCGTCTTTGTTTCGATATTGCTTGAAACACGAAGTCGAATTCCGTTCGTTTGTTTCGTGGATATCGGTGAGTAACTTTTTTTCTATACATGCTAGCGACCTAAAACTTGTTTTATCGCATTCAGCGCGTCAAATTACGCCGGAAACGGTCGTCTTTGTTTTGATATTGCTTAAAACACGAAGTCGAATTCCGTCCGTTTGTTTCGTGGATATCGGTGAGTAACTTTTTTTCTATACATGCTGGCGACCTAAAACTTGTTTTATCGCATTCAGCGCGTCAAATTACGCCGGAAACGGTCGTCTTTGTTCTGATATTGCTCGAAACACGGAGTCGAATTCCGTTTGTTTGTTTCGTGGATATCGGTGAGTAACTTTTTTTCTATACATGCTAGCGACCTAAAACTTGTTTTATCGCATTCAGCGCGTCAAATTACGCCGGAAACGGTCGTCTTTGTTCTGATATTGCTCAAAACACGGAGTCGAATTCCGTTTGTTTGTTTCGTGGATATCGGTGAGTAACTTTTTTTCTATACATCCTAGCGACCTAAAACTTGTTTTATCGCATTCAGCGCGTCAAATTACGCCGGAAACGGTCGTCTTTGTTTCGATATTGCTTAAAACACGAAGTCGAATTCCGTTCGTTTGTTTCGTGGATATCGGTGAGTAACTTTTTTTCTATACATGCTAGCGACCTAAAACTTGTTTCATCGCATTCAGCGCGTCAAATTACGCCGGAAACGGTCGTCTTTGTTTTGATATTGCTTAAAACACGAAGTCGAATTCCGTTCGTTTGTTTCGTGGATATCGGTGAGTAACTTTTTTCCTATACATGCTGGCGACCTAAACTTGTTTTATCGCATTCAGCGCGTCAAATTACGCCGGAAACGGTCGTCTTTGTTTTGATATTGCTTAAAACACGGAGTCGAAGTCCGTTTGTTTGTTTTTCAGATATCGGTTGGTAACTTTTTTTCTATACATGCTAGCGACCTAAAACTTGCTTTATCGCATTCAGCGCGTCAAATTACGCCGGAAACGGTCGTCTTTGTTCTGATATCGCTCAAAACACGGAGTCGAATTCCGTTTGTTTGTTTCGTGGATATCGGTGAGTAACTTTTTTTCTATACATCCTAGCGACCTAAAACTTGTTTTATCGCATTCAGCGCGTCAAATTACGCCGGAAACGGTCGTCTTTGTTTCGATATTGCTTAAAACACGAAGTCGAATTCCGTTCGTTTGTTTCGTGGATATCGGTGAGTAACTTTTTTTCTATACATGCTAGCGACCTAAAACTTGTTTTATCGCATTCAGCGCGTCAAATTACGCCGGAAACGGTCGTCTTTGTTTTGATATTGCTTAAAACACGAAGTCGAATTCCGTTCGTTTGTTTCGTGGATATCAGTGAGTAACTTTTTTTCTATACATGCTGGCGACCTAAAACTTGTTTTATCGCATTCAGCGCGTCAAATTACGCCGGAAACGGTCGTCTTTGTTCTGATATTGCTCGAAACACGGAGTCGAATTCCGTTTGTTTGTTTCGTGGATATCGGTGAGTAACTTTTTTTCTATACATGCTAGCGACCTAAAACTTGTTTTATCGCATTCAGCGCGTCAAATTACGCCGGAAACGGTCGTCTTTGTTCTGATATTGCTCAAAACACGGAGTCGAATTCCGTTTGTTTGTTTCGTGGATATCGGTGAGTAACTTTTTTTCTATACATCCTAGCGACCTAAAACTTGTTTTATCGCATTCAGCGCGTCAAATTACGCCGGAAACGGTCGTCTTTGTTTCGATATTGCTTAAAACACGAAGTCGAATTCCGTTCGTTTGTTTCGTGGATATCGGTGAGTAACTTTTTTTCTATACATGCTAGCGACCTAAAACTTGTTTCATCGCATTCAGCGCGTCAAATTACGCCGGAAACGGTCGTCTTTGTTTTGATATTGCTTAAAACACGAAGTCGAATTCCGTTCGTTTGTTTCGTGGATATCGGTGAGTAACTTTTTTCCTATACATGCTGGCGACCTAAACTTGTTTTATCGCATTCAGCGCGTCAAATTACGCCGGAAACGGTCGTCTTTGTTTTGATATTGCTTAAAACACGGAGTCGAAGTCCGTTTGTTTGTTTTTCAGATATCGGTTGGTAACTTTTTTTCTATACATGCTAGCGACCTAAAACTTGCTTTATCGCATTCAGCGCGTCAAATTACGCCGGAAACGGTCGTCTTTGTTCTGATATCGCTCAAAACACGGAGTCGAATTCCGTTCGTTTGTTTCGTGGATATCGGTGAGTAACTTTTTTTCTATACATGCTAGCGACCTAAAACTTGTTTCATCGCATTCAGCGCGTCAAATTACGCCGGAAACGGTCGTCTTTGTTTTGATATTGCTTAAAACACGAAGTCGAATTCCGTTCGTTTGTTTCGTGGATATCGGTGAGTAACTTTTTTCCTATACATGCTGGCGACCTAAACTTGTTTTATCGCATTCAGCGCGTCAAATTACGCCGGAAACGGTCGTCTTTGTTTTGATATTACTTAAAACACGGAGTCGAAGTCCGTTTGTTTGTTTTTCAGATATCGGTTGGTAACTTTTTTTCTATACATGCTAGCGACCTAAAACTTGCTTTATCGCATTCAGCGCGTCAAATTACGCCGGAAACGGTCGTCTTTGTTCTGATATCGCTCAAAACACGGAGTCGAATTCCGTTTGTTTGTTTCGTGGATATCGGTGAGTAACTTTTTTTCTATACATCCTAGCGACCTAAAACTTGTTTTATCGCATTCAGCGCGTCAAATTACGCCGGAAACGGTCGTCTTTGTTTCGATATTGCTTAAAACACGAAGTCGAATTCCGTTCGTTTGTTTCGTGGATATCGGTGAGTAACTTTTTTTCTATACATGCTAGCGACCTAAAACTTGTTTTATCGCATTCAGCGCGTCAAATTACGCCGGAAACGGTCGTCTTTGTTTTGATAATGCTTAAAACACGAAGTCGAAGTCCGTTTGTTTGTTTTTCAGATATCGGTAAGTAACTTTTTTTCTATACATGCTAGCGACCTAAAACTTGTTTTATCGCATTCAGCGCGTCAAATTACGCCGGAAACGGTCGTCTTTGTTTCGATATTGCTTAAAACACGAAGTCGAATTCCGTTCGTTTGTTTCGTGGATATCGGTGAGTAACTTTTTTTCTATACATGCTAGCGACCTAAAACTTGTTTTATCGCATTCAGCGCGTCAAATTACGCCGGAAACGGTCGTCTTTGTTTTGATATTGCTTAAAACACGAAGTCGAATTCCGTTCGTTTGTTTCGTGGATATCGGTGAGTAACTTTTTTCCTATACATGCTGGCGACCTAAACTTGTTTTATCGCATTCAGCGCGTCAAATTACGCCGGAAACGGTCGTCTTTGTTTTGATATTGCTTAAAACACGAAGTCGAATTCCGTTCGTTTGTTTCGTGGATATCGGTGAGTAACTTTTTTCCTATACATGCTGGCGACCTAAACTTGTTTTATCGCATTCAGCGCGTCAAATTACGCCGGAAACGGTCGTCTTTGTTTTGATATTGCTTAAAACACGAAGTCGAAGTCCGTTTGTTTGTTTTTCAGATATCGGTTGGTAACTTTTCTTCTATACATGCTAGCGACCTAAAACTTGCTTTATCGCATTCAGCGCGTCAAATTACGCCGGAAACGGTCGTCTTTGTTTTGATATTGCTTAAAACACGAAGTCGAATTCCGTTTGTTTGTTTTTCAGATATCGGTTGGTAACTTTTTTTCTATACATGCTAGCGACCTAAAACTTGCTTTATCGCATTCAGCGCGTCAAATTACGCCGGAAACGGTCGTCTTTGTTCTGATATTGCTCAAAACACGGAGTCGAATTCCGTTTGTTTGTTTCGTGGATATCGGTGAGTAACTTTTTTTCTATACATCCTAGCGACCTAAAACTTGTTTTATTGCATTCAGCGCGTCAAATTACGCCGGAAACGGTCGTCTTTGTTTCGATATTGCTTAAAACACGAAGTCGAATTCCGTTCGTTTGTTTCGTGGATATCGGTGAGTAACTTTTTTTCTATACATGCTAGCGACCTAAAACTTGTTTTATCGCATTCAGCGCGTCAAATTACGCCGGAAACGGTCGTCTTTGTTTTGATAATGCTTGAAACACGAAGTCGAAGTCCGTTTGTTTGTTTTTCAGATATCGGTAAGTAACTTTTTTTCTATACATGCTAGCGACCTAAAACTTGTTTTATCGCATTCAGCGCGTCAAATTACGCCGGAAACGGTCGTCTTTGTTTTGATATTGCTTGAAACACGAAGTCGAAGTCCGTTTGTTTGTTTTTCAGATATCGGTTGGTAACTTTTTTTCTATACATGCTAGCGACCTAAAACTTGTTTTATCGCATTCAGCGCGTCAAATTACTCCGGAAACGGTCGTCTTTGTTCTGATATTGCTCAAAACACGGAGTCGAATTCCGTTTGTTTGTTTCGTGGATATCGGTAAGTAACTTTTTTTCTATACATGCTAGCGACCTAAAACTTGTTTCATCGCATTCAGCGCGTCAAATTACGCCGGAAACGGTCGTCTTTGTTTCGATATTGCTTAAAACACGAAGTCGAATTCCGTTCGTTTGTTTCGTGGATATCGGTGAGTAACTTTTTTCCTATACATGCTGGCGACCTAAACTTGTTTTATCGCATTCAGCGCGTCAAATTACGCCGGAAACGGTCGTCTTTGTTTTGATATTGCTTAAAACACGAAGTCGAAGTCCGTTTGTTTGTTTTTCAGATATCGGTTGGTAACTTTTCTTCTATACATGCTAGCGACCTAAAACTTGCTTTATCGCATTCAGCGCGTCAAATTACGCCGGAAACGGTCGTCTTTGTTTTGATATTGCTTAAAACACGAAGTCGAAGTCCGTTTGTTTGTTTTTCAGATATCGGTTGGTAACTTTTTTTCTATACATGCTAGCGACCTAAAACTTGCTTTATCGCATTCAGCGCGTCAAATTACGCCGGAAACGGTCGTCTTTGTTCTGATATTGCTCAAAACACGGAGTCGAATTCCGTTTGTTTGTTTCGTGGATATCGGTGAGTAACTTTTTTTCTATACATCCTAGCGACCTAAAACTTGTTTTATTGCATTCAGCGCGTCAAATTACGCCGGAAACGGTCGTCTTTGTTTCGATATTGCTTAAAACACGAAGTCGAATTCCGTTCGTTTGTTTCGTGGATATCGGTGAGTAACTTTTTTTCTATACATGCTAGCGACCTAAAACTTGTTTTATCGCATTCAGCGCGTCAAATTACGCCGGAAACGGTCGTCTTTGTTTTGATAATGCTTGAAACACGAAGTCGAAGTCCGTTTGTTTGTTTTTCAGATATCGGTAAGTAACTTTTTTTCTATACATGCTAGCGACCTAAAACTTGTTTTATCGCATTCAGCGCGTCAAATTACGCCGGAAACGGTCGTCTTTGTTTTGATATTGCTTGAAACACGAAGTCGAAGTCCGTTTGTTTGTTTTTCAGATATCGGTTGGTAACTTTTTTTCTATACATGCTAGCGACCTAAAACTTGTTTTATCGCATTCAGCGCGTCAAATTACTCCGGAAACGGTCGTCTTTGTTCTGATATTGCTCAAAACACGGAGTCGAATTCCGTTTGTTTGTTTCGTGGATATCGGTGAGTAACTTTTTTTCTATACATCCTAGCGACCTAAAACTTGTTTTATCGCATTCAGCGCGTCAAATTACGCCGGAAACGGTCGTCTTTGTTTCGATATTGCTTAAAACACAAAGTCGAATTCCGTTCGTTTGTTTCGTGGATATCGGTGAGTAACTTTATTTCTATACATGCTAGCGACCTAAAACTTGTTTTATCGCATTCAGCGCGTCAAATTACGCCGGAAACGGTCGTCTTTGTTTTGATATTGCTTAAAACACGAAGTCGAATTCCGTTCGTTTGTTTCGTGGATATCGGTGAGTAACTTTTTTCCTATACATGCTGGCGACCTAAACTTGTTTTATCGCATTCAGCGCGTCAAATTACGCCGGAAACGGTCGTCTTTGTTTTGATATTGCTTAAAACACGAAGTCGAAGTCCGTTTGTTTGTTTTTCAGATATCGGTTGGTAACTTTTTTTCTATACATGCTAGCGACCTAAAACTTGCTTTATCGCATTCAGCGCGTCAAATTACGCCGAGAACGGTCGTCTTTGTTCTGATATTGCTCAAAACACGGAGTCGAATTCCGTTTGTTTGTTTCGTGGATATCGGTGAGTAACTTTTTTTCTATACATCCTAGCGACCTAAAACTTAATTTATCGCATCCAGCGCGTCAAATTACGCCGGAAACGGTCGTCTTTGTTTCGATATTGCTTGAAACACGAAGTCGAATTCCGTTCGTTTGTTTCGTGGATATCGGTGAGTAACTTTTTTTCTATACATGCTGGCGACCTAAACTTGTTTTATCGCATTCAGCGCGTCAAATTACTCCGGAAACGGTCGTCTTTGTTCTGATATTGCTCAAAACACGGAGTCGAATTCCGTTTGTTTGTTTCGTGGATATAGGTGAGTAACTTTTTTTCTATACATCCTAGCGACCTAAAACTTGTTTTATCGCATTCAGCGCGTCAAATTACGCCGGAAACGGTCGTCTTTGTTTCGATATTGCTTAAAACACAAAGTCGAATTCCGTTCGTTTGTTTCGTGGATATCGGTGAGTAACTTTATTTCTATACATGCTAGCGACCTAAAACTTGTTTTATCGCATTCAGCGCGTCAAATTACGCCGGAAACGGTCGTCTTTGTTTTGATATTGCTTAAAACACGAAGTCGAATTCCGTTCGTTTGTTTCGTGGATATCGGTGAGTAACTTTTTTCCTATACATGCTGGCGACCTAAACTTGTTTTATCGCATTCAGCGCGTCAAATTACGCCGGAAACGGTCGTCTTTGTTTTGATATTGCTTAAAACACGAAGTCGAAGTCCGTTTGTTTGTTTTTCAGATATCGGTTGGTAACTTTTTTTCTATACATGCTAGCGACCTAAAACTTGCTTTATCGCATTCAGCGCGTTAAATTACGCCGAAAACGGTCGTCTTTGTTCTGATATTGCTCAAAACACGGAGTCGAATTCCGTTTGTTTGTTTCGTGGATATCGGTGAGTAACTTTTTTTCTATACATCCTAGCGACCTAAAACTTAATTTATCGCATTCAGCGCGTCAAATTACGCCGGAAACGGTCGTCTTTGTTTCGATATTGCTTGAAACACGAAGTCGAATTCCGTTCGTTTGTTTCGTGGATATCGGTGAGTAACTTTTTTTCTATACATGCTAGCGACCTAAAACTTGTTTTATCGCATTCAGCGCGTCAAATTACGCCGGAAACGGTCGTCTTTGTTTTGATATTGCTTAAAACACGAAGTCGAATTCCGTCCGTTTGTTTCGTGGATATCGGTGAGTAACTTTTTTTCTATACATGCTGGCGACCTAAAACTTGTTTTATCGCATTCAGCGCGTCAAATTACGCCGGAAACGGTCGTCTTTGTTCTGATATTGCTCGAAACACGGAGTCGAATTCCGTTTGTTTGTTTCGTGGATATCGGTGAGTAACTTTTTTTCTATACATGCTGGCGACCTAAACTTGTTTTATCGCATTCAGCGCGTCAAATTACGCCGGAAACGGTCGTCTTTGTTTTGATATTGCTTAAAACACGAAGTCGAAGTCCGTTTGTTTGTTTTTCAGATATCGGTTGGTAACTTTTTTTCTATACATGCTAGCGACCTAAAACTTGCTTTATCGCATTCAGCGCGTCAAATTACGCCGAAAACGGTCGTCTTTGTTCTGATATTGCTCAAAACACGGAGTCGAATTCCGTTTGTTTGTTTCGTGGATATCGGTGAGTAACTTTTTTTCTATACATCCTAGCGACCTAAAACTTAATTTATCGCATCCAGCGCGTCAAATTACGCCGGAAACGGTCGTCTTTGTTTCGATATTGCTTGAAACACGAAGTCGAATTCCGTTCGTTTGTTTCGTGGATATCGGTGAGTAACTTTTTTTCTATACATGCTGGCGACCTAAACTTGTTTTATCGCATTCAGCGCGTCAAATTACTCCGGAAACGGTCGTCTTTGTTCTGATATTGCTCAAAACACGGAGTCGAATTCCGTTTGTTTGTTTCGTGGATATAGGTGAGTAACTTTTTTTCTATACATCCTAGCGACCTAAAACTTGTTTTATCGCATTCAGCGCGTCAAATTACGCCGGAAACGGTCGTCTTTGTTTCGATATTGCTTAAAACACAAAGTCGAATTCCGTTCGTTTGTTTCGTGGATATCGGTGAGTAACTTTATTTCTATACATGCTAGCGACCTAAAACTTGTTTTATCGCATTCAGCGCGTCAAATTACGCCGGAAACGGTCGTCTTTGTTTTGATATTGCTTAAAACACGAAGTCGAATTCCGTTCGTTTGTTTCGTGGATATCGGTGAGTAACTTTTTTCCTATACATGCTGGCGACCTAAACTTGTTTTATCGCATTCAGCGCGTCAAATTACGCCGGAAACGGTCGTCTTTGTTTTGATATTGCTTAAAACACGAAGTCGAAGTCCGTTTGTTTGTTTTTCAGATATCGGTTGGTAACTTTTTTTCTATACATGCTAGCGACCTAAAACTTGCTTTATCGCATTCAGCGCGTTAAATTACGCCGAAAACGGTCGTCTTTGTTCTGATATTGCTCAAAACACGGAGTCGAATTCCGTTTGTTTGTTTCGTGGATATCGGTGAGTAACTTTTTTTCTATACATCCTAGCGACCTAAAACTTAATTTATCGCATTCAGCGCGTCAAATTACGCCGGAAACGGTCGTCTTTGTTTCGATATTGCTTGAAACACGAAGTCGAATTCCGTTCGTTTGTTTCGTGGATATCGGTGAGTAACTTTTTTTCTATACATGCTAGCGACCTAAAACTTGTTTTATCGCATTCAGCGCGTCAAATTACGCCGGAAACGGTCGTCTTTGTTTTGATATTGCTTAAAACACGAAGTCGAATTCCGTCCGTTTGTTTCGTGGATATCGGTGAGTAACTTTTTTTCTATACATGCTGGCGACCTAAAACTTGTTTTATCGCATTCAGCGCGTCAAATTACGCCGGAAACGGTCGTCTTTGTTCTGATATTGCTCGAAACACGGAGTCGAATTCCGTTTGTTTGTTTCGTGGATATCGGTGAGTAACTTTTTTTCTATACATGCTAGCGACCTAAAACTTGTTTTATCGCATTCAGCGCGTCAAATTACGCCGGAAACGGTCGTCTTTGTTCTGATATTGCTCAAAACACGGAGTCGAATTCCGTTTGTTTGTTTCGTGGATATCGGTGAGTAACTTTTTTTCTATACATCCTAGCGACCTAAAACTTGTTTTATCGCATTCAGCGCGTCAAATTACGCCGGAAACGGTCGTCTTTGTTTCGATATTGCTTAAAACACGAAGTCGAATTCCGTTCGTTTGTTTCGTGGATATCGGTGAGTAACTTTTTTTCTATACATGCTAGCGACCTAAAACTTGTTTCATCGCATTCAGCGCGTCAAATTACGCCGGAAACGGTCGTCTTTGTTTTGATATTGCTTAAAACACGAAGTCGAATTCCGTTCGTTTGTTTCGTGGATATCGGTGAGTAACTTTTTTCCTATACATGCTGGCGACCTAAACTTGTTTTATCGCATTCAGCGCGTCAAATTACGCCGGAAACGGTCGTCTTTGTTTTGATATTGCTTAAAACACGGAGTCGAAGTCCGTTTGTTTGTTTTTCAGATATCGGTTGGTAACTTTTTTTCTATACATGCTAGCGACCTAAAACTTGCTTTATCGCATTCAGCGCGTCAAATTACGCCGGAAACGGTCGTCTTTGTTCTGATATCGCTCAAAACACGGAGTCGAATTCCGTTTGTTTGTTTCGTGGATATCGGTGAGTAACTTTTTTTCTATACATCCTAGCGACCTAAAACTTGTTTTATCGCATTCAGCGCGTCAAATTACGCCGGAAACGGTCGTCTTTGTTTCGATATTGCTTAAAACACGAAGTCGAATTCCGTTCGTTTGTTTCGTGGATATCGGTGAGTAACTTTTTTTCTATACATGCTAGCGACCTAAAACTTGTTTTATCGCATTCAGCGCGTCAAATTACGCCGGAAACGGTCGTCTTTGTTTTGATAATGCTTAAAACACGAAGTCGAAGTCCGTTTGTTTGTTTTTCAGATATCGGTAAGTAACTTTTTTTCTATACATGCTAGCGACCTAAAACTTGTTTTATCGCATTCAGCGCGTCAAATTACGCCGGAAACGGTCGTCTTTGTTTTGATATTGCTTGAAACACGAAGTCGAATTCCGTTCGTTTGTTTCGTGGATATCGGTGAGTAACTTTTTTTCTATACATGCTAGCGACCTAAAACTTGTTTTATCGCATTCAGCGCGTCAAATTACTCCGGAAACGGTCGTCTTTGTTCTGATATTGCTCAAAACACGGAGTCGAATTCCGTTCGTTTGTTTCGTAGATATCGGTGAGTAACTTTTTTTCTATACATCCTAGCGACCTAAAACTTGTTTTATCGCATTCAGCGCGTCAAATTACGCCGGAAACGGTCGTCTTCGTTTCGATATTGCTTAAAACACGAAGTCGAATTCCGTTCGTTTGTTTCGTGGATATCGGTGAGTAACTTTTTTTCTATACATGCTAGCGACCTAAAACTTGTTTTATCGCATTCAGCGCGTCAAATTACGCCGGAAACGGTCGTCTTTGTTTTGATATTGCTCAAAACACGAAGTCGAAATCCGTTCGTTTGTTTCGTGGATATCGGTGAGTAACTTTTTTCCTATACATGCTGGCGACCTAAACTTGTTTCATCGCATTCAGCGCGTCAAATTACGCCGGAAACGGTCGTCTTTGTTTTGATATTGCTTAAAACACGAAGTCGAATTCCGTTCGTTTGTTTCGTGGATATCGGTGAGTAACTTTTTTCCTATACATGCTGGCGACCTAAACTTGTTTTATCGCATTCAGCGCGTCAAATTACGCCGGAAACGGTCGTCTTTGTTTTGATATTGCTTGAAACACGAAGTCGAAGTCCGTTTGTTTGTTTTTCAGATATCGGTTGGTAACTTTTTTTCTATACATGCTAGCGACCTAAAACTTGTTTTATCGCATTCAGCGCGTCAAATTACTCCGGAAACGGTCGTCTTTGTTCTGATATTGCTCAAAACACGGAGTCGAATTCCGTTTGTTTGTTTCGTGGATATCGGTGAGTAACTTTTTTTCTATACATCCTAGCGACCTAAAACTTGTTTTATCGCATTCAGCGCGTCAAATTACGCCGGAAACGGTCGTCTTTGTTTTGATATTGCTTAAAACACGAAGTCGAATTCCGTTCGTTTGTTTCGTGGATATCGGTGAGTAACTTTTTTCCTATACATGCTGGCGACCTAAACTTGTTTTATCGCATTCAGCGCGTCAAATTACGCCGGAAACGGTCGTCTTTGTTTTGATATTGCTTAAAACACGAAGTCGAAGTCCGTTTGTTTGTTTTTCAGATATCGGTTGGTAACTTTTTTTCTATACATGCTAGCGACCTAAAACTTGCTTTATCGCATTCAGCGCGTCAAATTACGCCGGAAACGGTCTTTGTTCTGATATTGCTCAAAACACGGAGTCGAATTCCGTTTGTTTGTTTCGTGGATATCGGTGAGTAACTTTTTTTCTATACATCCTAGCGACCTAAAACTTGTTTTATCGCATTCAGCGCGTCAAATTACGCCGGAAACGGTCGTCTTTGTTTCGATATTGCTTAAAACACGAAGTCGAATTCCGTTCGTTTGTTTCGTGGATATCGGTGAGTAACTTTTTTTCTATACATGCTAGCGACCTAAAACTTGTTTTATCGCATTTAGCGCGTCAAATTACGCCGGAAACGGTCGTCTTTGTTTCGATATTGCTTAAAACACAAAGTCGAATTCCGTTCGTTTGTTTCGTGGATATCGGTGAGTAACTTTTTTCCTATACATGCTGGCGACCTAAACTTGTTTTATCGCATTCAGCGCGTCAAATTACGCCGGAAACGGTCGTCTTTGTTTTGATATTGCTTAAAACACGGAGTCGAAGTCCGTTTGTTTGTTTTTCAGATATCGGTTGGTAACTTTTTTTCTATACATGCTAGCGACCTAAAACTTGCTTTATCGCATTCAGCGCGTCAAATTACGCCGGAAACGGTCGTCTTTGTTCTGATATCGCTCAAAACACGGAGTCGAATTCCGTTTGTTTGTTTCGTGGATATCGGTGAGTAACTTTTTTTCTATACATGCTAGCGACCTAAAACTTGTTTTATCGCATTCAGCGCGTCAAATTACGCCGGAAACGGTCGTCTTTGTTTTGATATTGCTTAAAACACGAAGTCGAATTCCGTTCGTTTGTTTCGTGGATATCGGTGAGTAACTTTTTTCCTATACATGCTGGCGACCTAAACTTGTTTTATCGCATTCAGCGCGTCAAATTACGCCGGAAACGGTCGTCTTTGTTTTGATATTGCTTAAAACACGAAGTCGAAGTCCGTTTGTTTGTTTTTCAGATATCGGTTGGTAACTTTTTTTCTATACATGCTAGCGACCTAAAACTTGCTTTATCGCATTCAGCGCGTCAAATTACGCCGGAAACGGTCGTCTTTGTTCTGATATTGCTCAAAACACGGAGTCGAATTCCGTTTGTTTGTTTCGTGGATATCGGTGAGTAACTTTTTTTCTATACATCCTAGCGACCTAAAACTTGTTTTATCGCATTCAGCGCGTCAAATTACTCCGGAAACGGTCGTCTTTGTTCTGATATTGCTCAAAACACGGAGTCGAATTCCGTTTGTTTGTTTCGTGGATATCGGTGAGTAACTTTTTTTCTATACATCCTAGCGACCTAAAACTTGTTTTATCGCATTCAGCGCGTCAAATTACGCCGGAAACGGTCGTCTTTGTTTCGATATTGCTTAAAACACGAAGTCGAATTCCGTTCGTTTGTTTCGTGGATATCGGTGAGTAACTTTATTTCTATACATGCTAGCGACCTAAAACTTGTTTTATCGCATTCAGCGCGTCAAATTACGCCGGAAACGGTCGTCTTTGTTTTGATATTGCTTAAAACACGAAGTCGAATTCCGTTCGTTTGTTTCGTGGATATCGGTGAGTAACTTTTTTCCTATACATGCTGGCGACCTAAACTTGTTTTATCGCATTCAGCGCGTCAAATTACGCCGGAAACGGTCGTCTTTGTTTTGATATTGCTTAAAACACGAAGTCGAAGTCCGTTTGTTTGTTTTTCAGATATCGGTTGGTAACTTTTTTTCTATACATGCTAGCGACCTAAAACTTGCTTTATCGCATTCAGCGCGTCAAATTACGCCGGAAACGGTCTTTGTTCTGATATTGCTCAAAACACGGAGTCGAATTCCGTTTGTTTGTTTCGTGGATATCGGTGAGTAACTTTTTTTCTATACATCCTAGCGACCTAAAACTTGTTTTATCGCATTCAGCGCGTCAAATTACGCCGGAAACGGTCGTCTTTGTTTCGATATTGCTTAAAACACGAAGTCGAATTCCGTTCGTTTGTTTCGTGGATATCGGTGAGTAACTTTTTTTCTATACATGCTAGCGACCTAAAACTTGTTTTATCGCATTTAGCGCGTCAAATTACGCCGGAAACGGTCGTCTTTGTTTCGATATTGCTTAAAACACGAAGTCGAATTCCGTTCGTTTGTTTCGTGGATATCGGTGAGTAACTTTTTTTCTATACATGCTAGCGACCTAAAACTTGTTTTATCGCATTCAGCGCGTCAAATTACGCCGGAAACGGTCGTCTTTGTTTTGATATTACTTAAAACACGAAGTCCAATTACGTTCGTTTGTTTCGTGGATATCGGTGAGTAACTTTTTTTCTATACATGCTGGCGACCTAAACTTGTTTTATCGCATTCAGCGCGTCAAATTACGCCGGAAACGGTCGTCTTTGTTTTGATATTGCTTAAAACACGAAGTCGAAGTCCGTTTGTTTGTTTTTCAGATATCGGTTGGTAACTTTTTTTCTATACATGCTAGCGACCTAAAACTTGCTTTATCGCATTCAGCGCGTCAAATTACGCCGGAAACGGTCTTTGTTCTGATATTGCTCAAAACACGGAGTCGAATTCCGTTTGTTTGTTTCGTGGATATCGGTGAGTAACTTTATTTCTATACATGCTAGCGACCTAAAACTTGTTTTATCGCATTCAGCGCGTCAAATTACGCCGGAAACGGTCGTCTTTGTTTTGATATTGCTTAAAACACGAAGTCGAATTCCGTTCGTTTGTTTCGTGGATATCGGTGAGTAACTTTTTTCCTATACATGCTGGCGACCTAAACTTGTTTTATCGCATTCAGCGCGTCAAATTACGCCGGAAACGGTCGTCTTTGTTTTGATATTGCTTAAAACACGAAGTCGAAGTCCGTTTGTTTGTTTTTCAGATATCGGTTGGTAACTTTTTTTCTATACATGCTAGCGACCTAAAACTTGCTTTATCGCATTCAGCGCGTCAAATTACGCCGGAAACGGTCTTTGTTCTGATATTGCTCAAAACACGGAGTCGAATTCCGTTTGTTTGTTTCGTGGATATCGGTGAGTAACTTTTTTTCTATACATCCTAGCGACCTAAAACTTGTTTTATCGCATTCAGCGCGTCAAATTACGCCGGAAACGGTCGTCTTTGTTTCGATATTGCTTAAAACACGAAGTCGAATTCCGTTCGTTTGTTTCGTGGATATCGGTGAGTAACTTTTTTTCTATACATGCTAGCGACCTAAAACTTGTTTTATCGCATTTAGCGCGTCAAATTACGCCGGAAACGGTCGTCTTTGTTTCGATATTGCTTAAAACACGAAGTCGAATTCCGTTCGTTTGTTTCGTGAATATCGGTGAGTAACTTTTTTTCTATACATGCTAGCGACCTAAAACTTGTTTTATCGCATTCAGCGCGTCAAATTACGCCGGAAACGGTCGTCTTTGTTTTGATATTGCTTAAAACACGAAGTCGAATTCCGTTCGTTTGTTTCGTGGATATCGGTGAGTAACTTTTTTCCTATACATGCTGGCGACCTAAACTTGTTTTATCGCATTCAGCGCGTCAAATTACGCCGGAAACGGTCGTCTTTGTTTTGATATTGCTTAAAACACGAAGTCGAAGTCCGTTTGTTTGTTTTTCAGATATCGGTTGGTAACTTTTTTTCTATACATGCTAGCGACCTAAAACTTGTTTTATCGCATTCAGCGCGTCAAATTACGCCGGAAACGGTCGTCTTTGTTTTGATATTGCTTAAAACACGAAGTCGAATTCCGTTCGTTTGTTTCGTGGATATCGGTGAGTAACTTTTTTCCTATACATGCTGGCGACCTAAACTTGTTTTATCGCATTCAGCGCGTCAAATTACGCCGGAAACGGTCGTCTTTGTTTTGATATTGCTTAAAACACGAAGTCGAAGTCCGTTTGTTTGTTTTTCAGATATCGGTTGGTAACTTTTTTTCTATACATGCTAGCGACCTAAAACTTGCTTTATCGCATTCAGCGCGTCAAATTACGCCGGAAACGGTCTTTGTTCTGATATTGCTCAAAACACGGAGTCGAATTCCGTTTGTTTGTTTCGTGGATATCGGTGAGTAACTTTTTTTCTATACATCCTAGCGACCTAAAACTTGTTTTATCGCATTCAGCGCGTCAAATTACGCCGGAAACGGTCGTCTTTGTTTCGATATTGCTTAAAACACGAAGTCGAATTCCGTTCGTTTGTTTCGTGGATATCGGTGAGTAACTTTTTTTCTATACATGCTAGCGACCTAAAACTTGTTTTATCGCATTTAGCGCGTCAAATTACGCCGGAAACGGTCGTCTTTGTTTCGATATTGCTTAAAACACGAAGTCGAATTCCGTTCGTTTGTTTCGTGAATATCGGTGAGTAACTTTTTTTCTATACATGCTAGCGACCTAAAACTTGTTTTATCGCATTCAGCGCGTCAAATTACGCCGGAAACGGTCGTCTTTGTTTTGATATTGCTTAAAACACGAAGTCGAATTCCGTTCGTTTGTTTCGTGGATATCGGTGAGTAACTTTTTTCCTATACATGCTGGCGACCTAAACTTGTTTTATCGCATTCAGCGCGTCAAATTACGCCGGAAACGGTCGTCTTTGTTTTGATATTGCTTAAAACACGAAGTCGAAGTCCGTTTGTTTGTTTTTCAGATATCGGTTGGTAACTTTTTTTCTATACATGCTAGCGACCTAAAACTTGCTTTATCGCATTCAGCGCGTCAAATTACGCCGGAAACGGTCGTCTTTGTTCTGATATTGCTCAAAACACGGAGTCGAATTCCGTTTGTTTGTTTCGTGGATATCGGTGAGTAACTTTTTTTCTATACATCCTAGCGACCTAAAACTTGTTTTATCGCATTCAGCGCGTCAAATTACTCCGGAAACGGTCGTCTTTGTTCTGATATTGCTCAAAACACGGAGTCGAATTCCGTTTGTTTGTTTCGTGGATATCGGTGAGTAACTTTTTTTCTATACATCCTAGCGACCTAAAACTTGTTTTATCGCATTCAGCGCGTCAAATTACGCCGGAAACGGTCGTCTTTGTTTCGATATTGCTTAAAACACGAAGTCGAATTCCGTTCGTTTGTTTCGTGGATATCGGTGAGTAACTTTTTTTCTATACATGCTAGCGACCTAAAACTTGTTTTATCGCATTTAGCGCGTCAAATTACGCCGGAAACGGTCGTCTTTGTTTCGATATTGCCTAAAACACGAAGTCGAATTCCGTTCGTTTGTTTCGTGGATATCGGTGAGTAACTTTTTTTCTATACATGCTAGCGACCTAAAACTTGTTTTATCGCATTCAGCGCGTCAAATTACGCCGGAAACGGTCGTCTTTGTTTTGATATTACTTAAAACACGAAGTCCAATTACGTTCGTTTGTTTCGTGGATATCGGTGAGTAACTTTTTTTCTATACATGCTGGCGACCTAAACTTGTTTTATCGCATTCAGCGCGTCAAATTACGCCGGAAACGGTCGTCTTTGTTTTGATATTGCTTGAAACACGAAGTCGAAGTCCGTTTGTTTGTTTTTCAGATATCGGTTGGTAACTTTTTTTCTATACATGCTAGCGACCTAAAACTTGTTTTATCGCATTCAGCGCGTCAAATTACGCCGGAAACGGTCGTCTTTGTTTCGATATTGCTTAAAACACGAAGTCGAATTCCGTTCGTTTGTTTCGTGGATATCGGTGAGTAACTTTTTTTCTATACATGCTAGCGACCTAAAACTTGTTTTATCGCATTCAGCGCGTCAAATTACGCCGGAAACGGTCGTCTTTGTTTTGATATTGCTTAAAACACGAAGTCGAATTCCGTTCGTTTGTTTCGTGGATATCGGTGAGTAACTTTTTTCCTATACATGCTGGCGACCTAAACTTGTTTTATCGCATTCAGCGCGTCAAATTACGCCGGAAACGGTCGTCTTTGTTTTGATATTGCTTAAAACACGAAGTCGAAGTCCGTTTGTTTGTTTTTCAGATATCGGTTGGTAACTTTTTTTCTATACATGCTAGCGACCTAAAACTTGCTTTATCGCATTCAGCGCGTCAAATTACGCCGGAAACGGTCTTTGTTCTGATATTGCTCAAAACACGGAGTCGAATTCCGTTTGTTTGTTTCGTGGATATCGGTGAGTAACTTTTTTTCTATACATGCTAGCGACCTAAAACTTGCTTTATCGCATTCAGCGCGTCAAATTACGCCGGAAACGGTCGTCTTTGTTCTGATATTGCTCAAAACACGGAGTCGAATTCCGTTTGTTTGTTTCGTGGATATCGGTGAGTTACTTTTTTTCTATACATCCTAGCGACCTAAAACTTGATTTATCGCATTCAGCGCGTCAAATTACGCCGGAAACGGTCGTCTTTGTTTCGATATTGCTTAAAACACGAAGTCGGATTCCGTTCGTTTGTTTCGTGGATATCGGTGAGTAACTTTTTTTTTATACATGCTAGCGACCTAAAACTTGTTTTATCGCATCCAGCGCGTCAAATTACGCCGGAAACGGTCGTCTTTGTTTTGATATTACTTAAAACACGAAGTCCAATTACGTTCGTTTGTTTCGTGGATATCGGTGAGTAACTTTTTTTCTATACATGCTAGCGACCTCAAACTTGTTTTATCGCATTCAGCGCGTCAAATTACGCCGGAAACGGTCGTCTTTGTTTTGATAATGCTTAAAACACGAAGTCGAAGTCCGTTTGTTTGTTTTTCAGATATCGGTAGGTAACTTTTTTTCTATACATGCTAGCGACCTAAAACTTGTTTTATCGCATTCAGCGCGTCAAATTACGCCGGAAACGGTCGTCTTTGTTTTGATATTGCTTGAAACACGAAGTCGAATTCCGTTCGTTTGTTTCGTGGATATCGGTAAGTAACTTTTTTTCTATACATGCTAGCGACCTAAAACTTGTTTTATCGCATTCAGCGCGTCAAATTACGCCGGAAACGGTCGTCTTTGTTTTGATATTGCTTGAAACACGAAGTCGAATTCCGTTCGTTTGTTTCGTGGATATCGGTAAGTAACTTTTTTTCTATACATGCTAGCGACCTAAAACTTGTTTTATCGCATTCAGCGCGTCAAATTACGCCGGAAACGGTCGTCTTTGTTCTGATATTGCTCAAAACACGGAGTCGAATTCCGTTTGTTTGTTTCGTGGATATCGGTGAGTAACTTTTTTTCTATACATCCTAGCGACCTAAAACTTGTTTTGTCGCATTCAGCGCGTCAAATTACGCCGGAAACGGTCGTCTTTGTTTCGATATTGCTTAAAACACGAAGTCGAATTCCGTTCGTTTGTTTCGTGGATATCGGTGAGTAACTTTTTTTCTATACATGCTAGCGACCTAAAACTTGTTTTATCGCATTCAGCGCGTCAAATTACGCCGGAAACGGTCGTCTTTGTTTTGATATTGCTTAAAACACGAAGTCGAATTCCGTTCGTTTGTTTCGTGGATATCGGTGAGTAACTTTTTTCCTATACATGCTGGCGACCTAAACTCGTTTTATCGCATTCAGCGCGTCAAATTACGCCGGAAACGGTCGTCTTTGTTCTGATATTGCTTGAAACACGAAGTCGAAGTCCGTTTGTTTGTTTTTCAGATATCGGTAGGTAACTTTTTTTCTATACATGCTAGCGACCTAAAACTTGCTTTATCGCATTCAGCGCGTCAAATTACGCCGGAAACGGTCGTCTTTGTTCTGATATTGCTCAAAACACGGAGTCGAATTCCGTTTGTTTGTTTCGTGGATATCGGTGAGTAACTTTTTTTCTATACATCCTAGCGACCTAAAACTTGTTTTATCGCATTCAGCGCGTCAAATTACGCCGGAAACGGTCGTCTTTGTTTCGATATTGCTTAAAACACGAAGTCGAATTCCGTTCGTTTGTTTCGTGGATATCGGTGAGTAACTTTTTTTCTATACATGCTAGCGACCTAAAACTTGTTTTATCGCATTCAGCGCGTCAAATTACGCCGGAAACGGTCGTCTTTGTTTTGATAATGCTTAAAACACGAAGTCGAAGTCCGTTTGTTTGTTTTTCAGATATCGGTAAGTAACTTTTTTTCTATACATGCTAGCGACCTAAAACTTGTTTTATCGCATTCAGCGCGTCAAATTACGCCGGAAACGGTCGTCTTTGTTTTGATATTGCTTGAAACACGAAGTCGAAGTCCGTTTGTTTGTTTTTCAGATATCGGTTGGTAACTTTTTTTCTATACATGCTAGCGACCTAAAACTTGTTTTATCGCATTCAGCGCGTCAAATTACGCCGGAAACGGTCGTCTTTGTTTCGATATTGCTTAAAACACGAAGTCGAATTCCGTTCGTTTGTTTCGTGGATATCGGTGAGTAACTTTTTTTCTATACATGCTAGCGACCTAAAACTTGTTTTATCGCATTCAGCGCGTCAAATTACGCCGGAAACGGTCGTCTTTGTTTTGATATTACTTAAAACACGAAGTCCAATTACGTTCGTTTGTTTCGTGGATATCGGTGAGTAACTTTTTTTCTATACATGCTAGCGACCTCAAACTTGTTTTATCGCATTCAGCGCGTCAAATTACGCCGGAAACGGTCGTCTTTGTTTTGATAATGCTTAAAACACGAAGTCGAAGTCCGTTTGTTTGTTTTTCAGATATCGGTAGGTAACTTTTTTTCTATACATGCTAGCGACCTAAAACTTGTTTTATCGCATTCAGCGCGTCAAATTACGCCGGAAACGGTCGTCTTTGTTTTGATATTGCTTGAAACACGAAGTCGAATTCCGTTCGTTTGTTTCGTGGATATCGGTAAGTAACTTTTTTTCTATACATGCTAGCGACCTAAAACTTGTTTTATCGCATTCAGCGCGTCAAATTACGCCGGAAACGGTCGTCTTTGTTTTGATATTGCTTGAAACACGAAGTCGAATTCCGTTCGTTTGTTTCGTGGATATCGGTAAGTAACTTTTTTTCTATACATGCTAGCGACCTAAAACTTGTTTTATCGCATTCAGCGCGTCAAATTACGCCGGAAACGGTCGTCTTTGTTCTGATATTGCTCAAAACACGGAGTCGAATTCCGTTTGTTTGTTTCGTGGATATCGGTGAGTAACTTTTTTTCTATACATCCTAGCGACCTAAAACTTGTTTTGTCGCATTCAGCGCGTCAAATTACGCCGGAAACGGTCGTCTTTGTTTCGATATTGCTTAAAACACGAAGTCGAATTCCGTTCGTTTGTTTCGTGGATATCGGTGAGTAACTTTTTTTCTATACATGCTAGCGACCTAAAACTTGTTTTATCGCATTCAGCGCGTCAAATTACGCCGGAAACGGTCGTCTTTGTTTTGATATTGCTTAAAACACGAAGTCGAATTCCGTTCGTTTGTTTCGTGGATATCGGTGAGTAACTTTTTTCCTATACATGCTGGCGACCTAAACTTGTTTTATCGCATTCAGCGCGTCAAATTACGCCGGAAACGGTCGTCTTTGTTCTGATATTGCTTGAAACACGAAGTCGAAGTCCGTTTGTTTGTTTTTCAGATATCGGTAGGTAACTTTTTTTCTATACATGCTAGCGACCTGAAACTTGCTTTATCGCATTCAGCGCGTCAAATTACGCCGGAAACGGTCGTCTTTGTTCTGATATTGCTCAAAACACGGAGTCGAATTCCGTTTGTTTGTTTCGTGGATATCGGTGAGTAACTTTTTTTCTATACATCCTAGCGACCTAAAACTTGTTTTATCGCATTCAGCGCGTCAAATTACGCCGGAAACGGTCGTCTTTGTTTCGATATTGCTTAAAACACGAAGTCGAATTCCGTTCGTTTGTTTCGTGGATATCGGTGAGTAACTTTTTTTCTATACATGCTAGCGACCTAAAACTTGTTTTATCGCATTCAGCGCGTCAAATTACGCCGGAAACGGTCGTCTTTGTTTTGATAATGCTTAAAACACGAAGTCGAAGTCCGTTTGTTTGTTTTTCAGATATCGGTAAGTAACTTTTTTTCTATACATGCTAGCGACCTAAAACTTGTTTTATCGCATTCAGCGCGTCAAATTACGCCGGAAACGGTCGTCTTTGTTTTGATATTGCTTGAAACACGAAGTCGAAGTCCGTTTGTTTGTTTTTCAGATATCGGTTGGTAACTTTTTTTCTATACATGCTAGCGACCTAAAACTTGTTTTATCGCATTCAGCGCGTCAAATTACGCCGGAAACGGTCGTCTTTGTTTTGATATTGCTTAAAACACGAAGTCGAATTCCGTTCGTTTGTTTCGTGGATATCGGTGAGTAACTTTTTTCCTATACATGCTGGCGACCTAAACTTGTTTTATCGCATTCAGCGCGTCAAATTACGCCGGAAACGGTCGTCTTTGTTTTGATATTGCTTGAAACACGAAGTCGAAGTCCGTTTGTTTGTTTTTCAGATATCGGTTGGTAACTTTTTTTCTATACATGCTAGCGACCTAAAACTTGTTTTATCGCATTCAGCGCGTCAAATTACGCCGGAAACGGTCGTCTTTGTTTCGATATTGCTTAAAACACGAAGTCGAATTCCGTTCGTTTGTTTCGTGGATATCGGTGAGTAACTTTTTTTCTATACATGCTAGCGACCTAAAACTTGTTTTATCGCATTCAGCGCGTCAAATTACGCCGGAAACGGTCGTCTTTGTTTTGATATTGCTTAAAACACGAAGTCGAATTCCGTTCGTTTGTTTCGTGGATATCGGTGAGTAACTTTTTTCCTATACATGCTGGCGACCTAAACTTGTTTTATCGCATTCAGCGCGTCAAATTACGCCGGAAACGGTCGTCTTTGTTTTGATATTGCTTAAAACACGAAGTCGAAGTCCGTTTGTTTGTTTTTCAGATATCGGTTGGTAACTTTTTTTCTATACATGCTAGCGACCTAAAACTTGCTTTATCGCATTCAGCGCGTCAAATTACGCCGGAAACGGTCTTTGTTCTGATATTGCTCAAAACACGGAGTCGAATTCCGTTTGTTTGTTTCGTGGATATCGGTGAGTAACTTTTTTTCTATACATGCTAGCGACCTAAAACTTGCTTTATCGCATTCAGCGCGTCAAATTACGCCGGAAACGGTCGTCTTTGTTCTGATATTGCTCAAAACACGGAGTCGAATTCCGTTTGTTTGTTTCGTGGATATCGGTGAGTTACTTTTTTTCTATACATCCTAGCGACCTAAAACTTGTTTTATCGCATTCAGCGCGTCAAATTACGCCGGAAACGGTCGTCTTTGTTTCGATATTGCTTAAAACACGAAGTCGAATTCCGTTCGTTTGTTTCGTGGATATCGGTGAGTAACTTTTTTTCTATACATGCTAGCGACCTAAAACTTGTTTTATCGCATTCAGCGCGTCAAATTACGCCGGAAACGGTCGTCTTTGTTTTGATATTACTTAAAACACGAAGTCCAATTACGTTCGTTTGTTTCGTGGATATCGGTGAGTAACTTTTTTTCTATACATGCTAGCGACCTCAAACTTGTTTTATCGCATTCAGCGCGTCAAATTACGCCGGAAACGGTCGTCTTTGTTTTGATATTGCTTGAAACACGAAGTCGAATTCCGTTCGTTTGTTTCGTGGATATCGGTAAGTAACTTTTTTTCTATACATGCTAGCGACCTAAAACTTGTTTTATCGCATTCAGCGCGTCAAATTACTCCGGAAACGGTCGTCTTTGTTCTGATATTGCTCAAAACACGGAGTCGAATTCCGTTTGTTTGTTTCGTGGATATCGGTGAGTAACTTTTTTTCTATACATCCTAGCGACCTAAAACTTGTTTTATCGCATTCAGCGCGTCAAATTACGCCGGAAACGGTCGTCTTTGTTTCGATATTGCTTAAAACACGAAGTCGAATTCCGTTCGTTTGTTTCGTGGATATCGGTGAGTAACTTTTTTTCTATACATGCTAGCGACCTAAAACTTGTTTTATCGCATTCAGCGCGTCAAATTACGCCGGAAACGGTCGTCTTTGTTTTGATATTGCTTAAAACACGAAGTCGAATTCCGTTCGTTTGTTTCGTGGATATCGGTGAATAACTTTTTTCCTATACATGCTGGCGACCTAAACTTGTTTTATCGCATTCAGCGCGTCAAATTACGCCGGAAACGGTCGTCTTTGTTTTGATATTGCTTAAAACACGAAGTCGAAGTCCGTTTGTTTGTTTTTCAGATATCGGTTGGTAACTTTTTTTCTATACATGCTAGCGACCTAAAACTTGCTTTATCGCATTCAGCGCGTCAAATTACGCCGGAAACGGTCTTTGTTCTGATATTGCTCAAAACACGGAGTCGAATTCCGTTTGTTTGTTTCGTGGATATCGGTGAGTAACTTTTTTTCTATACATCCTAGCGACCTAAAACTTGTTTTATCGCATTCAGCGCGTCAAATTACGCCGGAAACGGTCGTCTTTGTTTCGATATTGCTTAAAACACGAAGTCGAATTCCGTTCGTTTGTTTCGTGGATATCGGTGAGTAACTTTTTTTCTATATATGCTAGCGACCTAAAACTTGTTTTATCGCATTTAGCGCGTCAAATTACGCCGGAAGCGGTCGTCTTTGTTTCGATATTGCTTAAAACACGAAGTCGAATTCCGTTCGTTTGTTTCGTGGATATCGGTGAGTAACTTTTTTTCTATACATGCTAGCGACCTAAAACTTGTTTTATCGCATTCAGCGCGTCAAATTACGCCGGAAACGGTCGTCTTTGTTTTGATATTGCTTAAAACACGAAGTCGAATTCCGTTCGTTTGTTTCGTGGATATCGGTGAGTAACTTTTTTCCTATACATGCTGGCGACCTAAACTTGTTTTATCGCATTCAGCGCGTCAAATTACGCCGGAAACGGTCGTCTTTGTTTTGATATTGCTTAAAACACGAAGTCGAAGTCCGTTTGTTTGTTTTTCAGATATCGGTTGGTAACTTTTTTTCTATACATGCTAGCGACCTAAAACTTGTTTTATCGCATTCAGCGCGTCAAATTACGCCGGAAACGGTCGTCTTTGTTTTGATATTACTTAAAACACGAAGTCCAATTACGTTCGTTTGTTTCGTGGATATCGGTGAGTAACTTTTTTTCTATACATGCTGGCGACCTAAACTTGTTTTATCGCATTCAGCGCGTCAAATTACGCCGGAAACGGTCGTCTTTGTTTTGATATTGCTTAAAACACGAAGTCGAAGTCCGTTTGTTTGTTTTTCAGATATCGGTTGGTAACTTTTTTTCTATACATGCTAGCGACCTAAAACTTGCTTTATCGCATTCAGCGCGTCAAATTACGCCGGAAACGGTCTTTGTTCTGATATTGCTTAAAACACGGAGTCGAATTCCGTTTGTTTGTTTCGTGGATATCGGTGAGTAACTTTTTTTCTATACATCCTAGCGACCTAAAACTTGTTTTATCGCATTCAGCGCGTCAAATTACGCCGGAAACGGTCGTCTTTGTTTCGATATTGCTTAAAACACGAAGTCGAATTCCGTTCGTTTGTTTCGTGGATATCGGTGAGTTACTTTCTTTCTATACATGCTAGCGACCTAAAACTTGTTTTATCGCATTTAGCGCGTCAAATTACGCCGGAAACGGTCGTCTTTGTTTCGATATTGCTTAAAACACGAAGTCGAATTCCGTTCGTTTGTTTCGTGGATATCGGTGAGTAACTTTTTTTCTATACATGCTAGCGACCTAAAACTTGTTTTATCGCATTCAGCGCGTCAAATTACGTCGGAAACGGTCGTCTTTGTTTTGATATTGCTTAAAACACGAAGTCGAATTCCGTTCGTTTGTTTCGTGGATATCGGTGAGTAACTTTTTTCCTATACATGCTGGCGACCTAAACTTGTTTTATCGCATTCAGCGCGTCAAATTACGCCGGAAACGGTCGTCTTTGTTTTGATATTGCTTAAAACACGAAGTCGAAGTCCGTTTGTTTGTTTTTCAGATATCGGTTGGTAACTTTTTTTCTATACATGCTAGCGACCTGAAACTTGCTTTATCGCATTCAGCGCGTCAAATTACGCCGGAAACGGTCGTCTTTGTTCTGATATTGCTCAAAACACGGAGTCGAATTCCGTTTGTTTGTTTCGTGGATATCGGTGAGTAACTTTTTTTCTATACATCCTAGCGACCTAAAACTTGTTTTATCGCATTCAGCGCGTCAAATTACGCCGGAAACGGTCGTCTTTGTTTCGATATTGCTTAAAACACGAAGTCGAATTCCGTTCGTTTGTTTCGTGGATATCGGTGAGTAACTTTTTTTCTATACATGCTAGCGACCTAAAACTTGTTTTATCGCATTCAGCGCGTCAAATTACGCCGGAAACGGTCGTCTTTGTTTTGATATTACTTAAAACACGAAGTCCAATTACGTTCGTTTGTTTCGTGGATATCGGTGAGTAACTTTTTTTCTATACATGCTAGCGACCTCAAACTTGTTTTATCGCATTCAGCGCGTCAAATTACGCCGGAAACGGTCGTCTTTGTTTTGATAATGCTTAAAACACGAAGTCGAAGTCCGTTTGTTTGTTTTTCAGATATCGGTAGGTAACTTTTTTTCTATACATGCTAGCGACCTAAAACTTGTTTCATCGCATTCAGCGCGTCAAATTACGCCGGAAACGGTCGTCTTTGTTTTGATATTGCTTGAAACACGAAGTCGAATTCCGTTTGTTTGTTTCGTGGATATCGGTAAGTAACTTTTTTTCTATACATGCTAGCGACCTAAAACTTGTTTTATCGCATTCAGCGCGTCAAATTACGCCGGAAACGGTCGTCTTTGTTCTGATATTGCTCAAAACACGGAGTCGAATTCCGTTTGTTTGTTTTTCAGATATCGGTTGGTAACTTTTTTTCTATACATGCTAGCGACCTGAAACTTGCTTTATCGCATTCAGCGCGTCAAATTACGCCGGAAACGGTCGTCTTTGTTCTGATATTGCTCAAAACACGGAGTCGAATTCCGTTTGTTTGTTTCGTGGATATCGGTGAGTAACTTTTTTTCTATACATCCTAGCGACCTAAAACTTGTTTTATCGCATTCAGCGCGTCAAATTACGCCGGAAACGGTCGTCTTTGTTTCGATATTGCTTAAAACACGAAGTCGAATTCCGTTCGTTTGTTTCGTGGATATCGGTGAGTTACTTTCTTTCTATACATGCTAGCGACCTAAAACTTGTTTTATCGCATTTAGCGCGTCAAATTACGCCGGAAACGGTCGTCTTTGTTTCGATATTGCTTAAAACACGAAGTCGAATTCCGTTCGTTTGTTTCGTGGATATCGGTGTGTAACTTTTTTTCTATACATGCTAGCGACCTAAAACTTGTTTTATCGCATTCAGCGCGTCAAATTACGTCGGAAACGGTCGTCTTTGTTTTGATATTGCTTAAAACACGAAGTCGAATTCCGTTCGTTTGTTTCGTGGATATCGGTGAGTAACTTTTTTCCTATACATGCTGGCGACCTAAACTTGTTTTATCGCATTCAGCGCGTCAAATTACGCCGGAAACGGTCGTCTTTGTTTTGATATTGCTTAAAACACGAAGTCGAAGTCCGTTTGTTTGTTTTTCAGATATCGGTTGGTAACTTTTTTTCTATACATGCTAGCGACCTGAAACTTGCTTTATCGCATTCAGCGCGTCAAATTACGCCGGAAACGGTCGTCTTTGTTCTGATATTGCTCAAAACACGGAGTCGAATTCCGTTTGTTTGTTTCGTGGATATCGGTGAGTAACTTTTTTTCTATACATCCTAGCGACCTAAAACTTGTTTTATCGCATTCAGCGCGTCAAATTACGCCGGAAACGGTCGTCTTTGTTTCGATATTGCTTAAAACACGAAGTCGAATTCCGTTCGTTTGTTTCGTGGATATCGGTGAGTAACTTTTTTTCTATACATGCTAGCGACCTAAAACTTGTTTTATCGCATTCAGCGCGTCAAATTACGCCGGAAACGGTCGTCTTTGTTTTGATATTACTTAAAACACGAAGTCCAATTACGTTCGTTTGTTTCGTGGATATCGGTGAGTAACTTTTTTTCTATACATGCTAGCGACCTCAAACTTGTTTTATCGCATTCAGCGCGTCAAATTACGCCGGAAACGGTCGTCTTTGTTTTGATAATGCTTAAAACACGAAGTCGAAGTCCGTTTGTTTGTTTTTCAGATATCGGTAGGTAACTTTTTTTCTATACATGCTAGCGACCTAAAACTTGTTTCATCGCATTCAGCGCGTCAAATTACGCCGGAAACGGTCGTCTTTGTTTTGATATTGCTTGAAACACGAAGTCGAATTCCGTTTGTTTGTTTCGTGGATATCGGTAAGTAACTTTTTTTCTATACATGCTAGCGACCTAAAACTTGTTTTATCGCATTCAGCGCGTCAAATTACGCCGGAAACGGTCGTCTTTGTTCTGATATTGCTCAAAACACGGAGTCGGATTCCGTTTGTTTGTTTTTCAGATATCGGTTGGTAACTTTTTTTCTATACATGCTAGCGACCTGAAACTTGCTTTATCGCATTCAGCGCGTCAAATTACGCCGGAAACGGTCGTCTTTGTTCTGATATTGCTCAAAACACGGAGTCGAATTCCGTTTGTTTGTTTCGTGGATATCGGTGAGTAACTTTTTTTCTATACATCCTAGCGACCTAAAACTTGTTTTATCGCATTCAGCGCGTCAAATTACGCCGGAAACGGTCGTCTTTGTTTCGATATTGCTTAAAACACGAAGTCGAATTCCGTTCGTTTGTTTCGTGGATATCGGTGAGTAACTTTTTTTCTATACATGCTAGCGACCTAAAACTTGTTTTATCGCGTTCAGCGCGTCAAATTACGCCGGAAACGGTCGTCTTTGTTTTGATATTACTTAAAACACGAAGTCCAATTACGTTCGTTTGTTTCGTGGATATCGGTGAGTAACTTTTTTTCTATACATGCTAGCGACCTCAAACTTGTTTTATCGCATTCAGCGCGTCAAATTACGCCGGAAACGGTCGTCTTTGTTTTGATAATGCTTAAAACACGAAGTCGAAGTCCGTTTGTTTGTTTTTCAGATATCGGTAGGTAACTTTTTTTCTATACATGCTAGCGACCTAAAACTTGTTTTATCGCATTCAGCGCGTCAAATTACGCCGGAAACGGTCGTCTTTGTTTTGATATTGCTTGAAACACGAAGTCGAATTCCGTTTGTTTGTTTCGTGGATATCGGTAAGTAACTTTTTTTCTATACATGCTAGCGACCTAAAACTTGTTTTATCGCATTCAGCGCGTCAAATTACGCCGGAAACGGTCGTCTTTGTTCTGATATTGCTCAAAACACGGAGTCGAATTCCGTTTGTTTGTTTCGTGGATATCGGTGAGTAACTTTTTTTCTATACATCCTAGCGACCTAAAACTTGTTTTATCGCATTCAGCGCGTCAAATTACGCCGGAAACGGTCGTCTTTGTTTCGATATTGCTTAAAACACGAAGTCGAATTCCGTTCGTTTGTTTCGTGGATATCGGTGAGTAACTTTTTTTCTATACATGCTAGCGACCTAAAACTTGTTTTATCGCATTCAGCGCGTCAAATTACGCCGGAAACGGTCGTCTTTGTTTTGATATTGCTTAAAACACGAAGTCGAATTCCGTTCGTTTGTTTCGTGGATATCGGTGAGTAACTTTTTTTCTATACATGCTAGCGACCTAAAACTTGTTTTATCGCATTCAGCGCGTCAAATTACGCCGGAAACGGTCGTCTTTGTTTTGATATTGCTTAAAACACGAAGTCCAATTACGTTCGTTTGTTTCGTGGATATCGGTGAGTAACTTTTTTTCTATACATGCTAGCGACCTCAAACTTGTTTTATCGCATTCAGCGCGTCAAATTACGCCGGAAACGGTCGTCTTTGTTTTGATAATGCTTAAAACACGAAGTCGAAGTCCGTTTGTTTGTTTTTCAGATATCGGTAGGTAACTTTTTTTCTATACATGCTAGCGACCTAAAACTTGTTTGATCGCATTCAGCGCGTCAAATTACGCCGGAAACGGTCGTCTTTGTTTTGATATTGCTTGAAACACGAAGTCGAATTCCGTTTGTTTGTTTCGTGGATATCGGTAAGTAACTTTTTTTCTATACATGCTAGCGACCTAAAACTTGTTTTATCGCATTCAGCGCGTCAAATTACGCCGGAAACGGTCGTCTTTGTTCTGATATTGCTCAAAACACGGAGTCGAATTCCGTTTGTTTGTTTTTCAGATATCGGTTGGTAACTTTTTTTCTATACATGCTAGCGACCTGAAACTTGCTTTATCGCATTCAGCGCGTCAAATTACGCCGGAAACGGTCGTCTTTGTTCTGATATTGCTCAAAACACGGAGTCGAATTCCGTTTGTTTGTTTCGTGGATATCGGTGAGTAACTTTTTTTCTATACATCCTAGCGACCTAAAACTTGTTTTATCGCATTCAGCGCGTCAAATTACGCCGGAAACGGTCGTCTTTGTTTCGATATTGCTTAAAACACGAAGTCGAATTCCGTTCGTTTGTTTCGTGGATATCGGTGAGTAACTTTTTTTCTATACATGCTAGCGACCTAAAACTTGTTTCATCGCATTCAGCGCGTCAAATTACGCCGGAAACGGTCGTCTTTGTTTTGATATTACTTAAAACACGAAGTCCAATTACGTTCGTTTGTTTCGTGGATATCGGTGAGTAACTTTTTTTCTATACATGCTAGCGACCTCAAACTTGTTTTATCGCATTCAGCGCGTCAAATTACGCCGGAAACGGTCGTCTTTGTTTTGATATTGCTTAAAACACGAAGTCGAAGTCCGTTTGTTTGTTCTTCAGATATCGGTTGGTTACTTTTTTTCTATACATGCTAGCGACCTAAAACTTGCTTTATCGCATTCAGCGCGTCAAATTACGCCGGAAACGGTCTTTGTTCTGATATTGCTCAAAACACGGAGTCGAATTCCGTTTGTTTGTTTCGTGGATATCGGTGAGTAACTTTTTTTCTATACATCCTAGCGACCTAAAACTTGTTTTATCGCATTCAGCGCGTCAAATTACGCCGGAAACGGTCGTCTTTGTTTCGATATTGCTTAAAACACGAAGTCGAATTCCGTTCGTTTGTTTCGTGGATATCGGTGAGTAACTTTTTTTCTATACATGCTAGCGACCTAAAACTTGTTTTATCGCATTCAGCGCGTCAAATTACGCCGGAAACGGTCGTCTTTGTTTTGATATTGCTTAAAACACGAAGTCGAATTCCGTTCGTTTGTTTCGTGGATATCGGTGAGTAACTTTTTTCCTATACATGCTGGCGACCTAAACTTGTTTTATCGCATTCAGCGCGTCAAATCACGCCGGAAACGGTCGTCTTTGTTTTGATATTGCTTAAAACACGAAGTCGAAGTCCGTTTGTTTGTTTTTCAGATATCGGTTGGTAACTTTTTTTCTATACATGCTAGCGACCTAAAACTTGCTTTATCGCATTCAGCGCGTCAAATTACGCCGAAAACGGTCTTTGTTCTGATATTGCTCAAAACACGGAGTCGAATTCCGTTTGTTTGTTTCGTGGATATCGGTGAGTAACTTTTTTTCTATACATCCTAGCGACCTAAAACTTGTTTTATCGCATTCAGCGCGTCAAATTACGCCGGAAACGGTCGTCTTTGTTTCGATATTGCTTAAAACACGGAGTCGAATTCCGTTCGTTTGTTTCGTGGATATCGGTGAGTAACTTTTTTTCTATACATGCTAGCGACCTAAAACTTGTTTTATCGCATTTAGCGCGTCAAATTACGCCGGAAACGGTCGTCTTTGTTCCGATATTGCTCAAAACACGAAGTCGAATTCCGTTCGTTTGTTTCGTGGATATCGGTGAGTAACTTTTTTTCTATACATGCTAGCGACCTAAAACTTGTTTTATCGCATTCAGCGCGTCAAATTACGCCGGAAACGGTCGTCTTTGTTTTGATATTGCTTAAAACACGAAGTCGAATTCCGTTCGTTTGTTTCGTGGATATCGGTGAGTAACTTTTTTCCTATACATGCTGGCGACCTAAACTTGTTTTATCGCATTCAGCGCGTCAAATTACGCCGGAAACGGTCGTTTTTGTTTTGATATTGCTTAAAACACGAAGTCGAAGTCCGTTTGTTTGTTTTTCAGATATCGGTTGGTAACTTTTTTTCTATACATGCTAGCGACCTAAAACTTGCTTTATCGCATTCGGCGCGTCAAATTACGCCGGAAACGGTCGTCTTTGTTCTGATATTGCTCAAAACACGGAGTCGAATTCCGTTTGTTTGTTTCGTGGATATCGGTGAGTAACTTTTTTTCTATACATCCTAGCGACCTAAAACTTGTTTTATCGCATTCAGCGCGTCAAATTACGCCGGAAACGGTCGTCTTTGTTTCGATATTGCTTAAAACACGAAGTCGAATTCCGTTCGTTTGTTTCGTGGATATCGGTGAGTAACTTTTTTTCTATACATGCTAGCGACCTAAAACTTGTTTTATCGCATTCAGCGCGTCAAATTACGCCGGAAACGGTCGTCTTTGTTTTGATATTACTTAAAACACGAAGTCCAATTACGTTCGTTTGTTTCGTGGATATCGGTGAGTAACTTTTTTTCTATACATGCTAGCGACCTCAAACTTGTTTTATCGCATTCAGCGCGTCAAATTACGCCGGAAACGGTCGTCTTTGTTTTGATATTACTTAAAACACGAAGTCCAATTACGTTCGTTTGTTTCGTGGATATCGGTGAGTAACTTTTTTTCTATACATGCTAGCGACCTGAAACTTGTTTTATCGCATTCAGAGCGTCAAATTACGCCGGAAACGGTCGTCTTTGTTCTGATATTGCTCAAAACACGGAGTCGAATTCCGTTTGTTTGTTTCGTGGATATCGGTGAGTAACTTTTTTTCTATACATCCTAGCGACCTAAAACTTGTTTTATCGCATTCAGCGCGTCCAATTACGCCGGAAACGGTCGTCTTTGTTTCGATATTGCTTAAAACACGAAGTCGAATTCCGTTCGTTTGTTTCGTGGATATCGGTGAGTAACTTTTTTTCTATACATGCTAGCGACCTGAAACTTGTTTTATCGCATTCAGCGCGTCAAATTACGCCGGAAACGGTCGTCTTTGTTCTGATATTGCTCAAAACACGGAGTCGAATTCCGTTTGTTTGTTTCGTGGATATCGGTGAGTAACTTTTTTTCTATACATCCTAGCGACCTAAAACTTGTTTTATCGCATTCAGCGCGTCCAATTACGCCGGAAACGGTCGTCTTTGTTTCGATATTGCTTAAAACACGAAGTCGAATTCCGTTCGTTTGTTTCGTGGATATCGGTGAGTAACTTTTTTTCTATACATGCTAGCGACCTAAAACTTGTTTTATCGCATTCAGCGCGTCAAATTACGCCGGAAACGGTCGTCTTTGTTTTGATATTGCTTAAAACACGAAGTCGAATTCCGTTCGTTTGTTTCGTGGATATCGGTGAGTAACTTTTTTCCTATACATGCTGGCGACCTAAACTTGTTTTATCGCATTCAGCGCGTCAAATTACGCCGGAAACGGTCGTCTTTGTTTTGATATTGCTTAAAACACGAAGTCGAAGTCCGTTTGTTTGTTTTTCAGATATCGGTTGGTTACTTTTTTTCTATACATGCTAGCGACCTAAAACTTGCTTTATCGCATTCAGCGCGTCAAATTACGCCGTAAACGGTCTTTGTTCTGATATTGCTCAAAACACGGAGTCGAATTCCGTTTGTTTGTTTCGTGGATATCGGTGAGTAACTTTTTTTCTATACATCCTAGCGACCTAAAACTTGTTTTATCGCATTCAGCGCGTCAAATTACGCCGGAAACGGTCGTCTTTGTTTTGATATTGCTTAAAACACGAAGTCGAAGTCCGTTTGTTTGTTTTTCAGATATCGGTTGGTAACTTTTTTTCTATACATGCTAGCGACCTAAAACTTGCTTTATCGCATTCAGCGCGTCAAATTACGCCGGAAACGGTCTTTGTTCTGATATTGCTCAAAACACGGAGTCGAATTCCGTTTGTTTGTTTCGTGGATATCGGTGAGTAACTTTTTTTCTATACATCCTCGCGACCTAAAACTTGTTTTATCGCATTCAGCGCGTCAAATTACGCCGGAAACGGTCGTCTATGTTTCGATATTGCTTAAAACACGAAGTCGAATTCCGTTCGTTTGTTTCGTGGATATCGGTGAGTAACTTTTTTCCTATACATGCTGGCGACCTAAACTTGTTTTATCGCATTCAGCGCGTCAAATTACGCCGGAAACGGTCGTCTTTGTTTTGATATTACTTAAAACACGAAGTCCAATTACGTTCGTTTGTTTCGTGGATATCGGTGAGTAACTTTTTTTCTATACATGCTAGCGACCTCAAACTTGTTTTATCGCATTCAGCGCGTCAAATTACGCCGGAAACGGTCGTCTTTGTTTTGATAATGCTTAAAACACGAAGTCGAAGTCCGTTTGTTTGTTTTTCAGATATCGGTAGGTAACTTTTTTTCTATACATGCTAGCGACCTAAAACTTGTTTTATCGCATTCAGCGCGTCAAATTACGCCGGAAACGGTCGTCTTTGTTTTGATATTGCTTGAAACACGAAGTCGAATTCCGTCTGTTTGTTTCGTGGATATCGGTAAGTAACTTTTTTTCTATACATGCTAGCGACCTAAAACTTGTTTTATCGCATTCAGCGCGTCAAATTACGCCGGAAACGGTCGTCTTTGTTCTGATATTGCTCAAAACACGGAGTCGAATTCCGTTTGTTTGTTTTTCAGATATCGGTTGGTAACTTTTTTTCTATACATGCTAGCGACCTGAAACTTGCTTTATCGCATTCAGCGCGTCAAATTACGCCGGAAACGGTCGTCTTTGTTCTGATATTGCTCAAAACACGGAGTCGAATTCCGTTTGTTTGTTTCGTGGATATCGGTGAGTAACTTTTTTTCTATACATCCTAGCGACCTAAAACTTGTTTTATCGCATTCAGCGCGTCAAATTACGCCGGAAACGGTCGTCTTTGTTTCGATATTGCTTAAAACACGAAGTCGAATTCCGTTCGTTTGTTTCGTGGATATCGGTGAGTAACTTTTTTTCTATACATGCTAGCGACCTAAAACTTGTTTTATCGCATTCAGCGCGTCAAATTACGCCGGAAACGGTCGTCTTTGTTTTGATATTACTTAAAACACGAAGTCCAATTACGTTCGTTTGTTTCGTGGATATCGGTGAGTAACTTTTTTTCTATACATGCTAGCGACCTCAAACTTGTTTTATCGCATTCAGCGCGTCAAATTACGCCGGAAACGGTCGTCTTTGTTTTGATAATGCTTAAAACACGAAGTCGAAGTCCGTTTGTTTGTTTTTCAGATATCGGTAGGTAACTTTTTTTCTATACATGCTAGCGACCTAAAACTTGTTTTATCGCATTCAGCGCGTCAAATTACGCCGGAAACGGTCGTCTTTGTTTTGATATTGCTTGAAACACGAAGTCGAATTCCGTTTGTTTGTTTCGTGGATATCGGTAAGTAACTTTTTTTCTATACATGCTAGCGACCTAAAACTTGTTTTATCGCATTCAGCGCGTCAAATTACGCCGGAAACGGTCGTCTTTGTTCTGATATTGCTCAAAACACGGAGTCGAATTCCGTTTGTTTGTTTCGTCGATATCGGTGAGTAACTTTTTTTCTATACATCCTAGCGACCTAAAACTTGTTTTATCGCATTCAGCGCGTCAAATTACGCCGGAAACGGTCGTCTTTGTTTCGATATTGCTTAAAACACGAAGTCGAATTCCGTTCGTTTGTTTCGTGGATATCGGTGAGTAACTTTTTTTCTATACATGCTAGCGACCTAAAACTTGTTTTATCGCATTCAGCGCGTCAAATTACGCCGGAAACGGTCGTCTTTGTTTTGATATTACTCAAAACACGAAGTCCAATTACGTTCGTTTGTTTCGTGGATATCGGTGAGTAACTTTTTTTCTATACATGCTAGCGACCTCAAACTTGTTTTATCGCATTCAGCGCGTCAAATTACGCCGGAAACGGTCGTCTTTGTTTTGATAATGCTTAAAACACGAAGTCGAAGTCCGTTTGTTTGTTTTTCAGATATCGGTAGGTCACTTTTTTTCTATACATGCTAGCGACCTAAAACTTGTTTTATCGCATTCAGCGCGTCAAATTACGCCGGAAACGGTCGTCTTTGTTTTGATATTGCTTGAAACACGAAGTCGAATTCCGTTTGTTTGTTTCGTGGATATCGGTAAGTAACTTTTTTTCTATACATGCTAGCGACCTAAAACTTGTTTTATCGCATTCAGCGCGTCAAATTACGCCGGAAACGGTCGTCTTTGTTCTGATATTGCTCAAAACACGGAGTCGAATTCCGTTTGTTTGTTTCGTGGATATCGGTGAGTAACTTTTTTTCTATACATCCTAGCGACCTAAAACTTGTTTTATCGCATTCAGCGCGTCAAATTACGCCGGAAACGGTCGTCTTTGTTTCGATATTGCTTAAAACACGAAGTCGAATTCCGTTCGTTTGTTTCGTGGATATCGGTGAGTAACTTTTTTTCTATACATGCTAGCGACCTAAAACTTGTTTTATCGCATTCAGCGCGTCAAATTACGCCGGAAACGGTCGTCTTTGTTTTGATATTGCTTAAAACACGAAGTCGAATTCCGTTCGTTTGTTTCGTGGATATCGGTGAGTAACTTTTTTCCTATACATGCTGGCGACCTAAACTTGTTTTATCGCATTCAGCGCGTCAAATTACGCCGGAAACGGTCGTCTTTGTTTTGATATTGCTTAAAACACGAAGTCGAAGTCCGTTTGTTTGTTTTTCAGATATCGGTTAGTTACTTTTTTTCTATACATGCTAGCGACCTAAAACTTGCTTTATCGCATTCAGCGCGTCAAATTACGCCGGAAACGGTCTTTGTTCTGATATTGCTCAAAACACGGAGTCGAATTCCGTTTGTTTGTTTCGTGGATATCGGTGAGTAACTTTTTTTCTATACATCCTAGCGACCTAAAACTTGTTTTATCGCATTCAGCGCGTCAAATTACGCCGGAAACGGTCGTCTTTGTTTCGATATTGCTTAAAACACGAAGTCGAATTCCGTTCGTTTGTTTCGTGGATATCGGTGAGTAACTTTTTTTCTATACATGCTAGCGACCTAAAACTTGTTTTATCGCATTCAGCGCGTCAAATTACGCCGGAAACGGTCGTCTTTGTTTTGATATTGCTTAAAACACGAAGTCGAATTCCGTTCGTTTGTTTCGTGGATATCGGTGAGTAACTTTTTTCCTATACATGCTGGCGACCTAAACTTGTTTTATCGCATTCAGCGCGTCAAATTACGCCGGAAACGGTCGTCTTTGTTTTGATATTGCTTAAAACACGAAGTCGAAGTCCGTTTGTTTGTTTTTCAGATATCGGTTGGTAACTTTTTTTCTATACATGCTAGCGACCTAAAACTTGCTTTATCGCATTCAGCGCGTCAAATTACGCCGGAAACGGTCTTTGTTCTGATATTGCTCAAAACACGGAGTCGAATTCCGTTTGTTTGTTTCGTGGATATCGGTGAGTAACTTTTTTTCTATACATGCTAGCGACCTAAAACTTGTTTTATCGCATTCAGCTCGTCAAATTACGCCGGAAACGGTCGTCTTTGTTTTGATATTGCTTTAAACACGAAGTCGAATTCCGTTCGTTTGTTTCGTGGATATCGGTGAGTAACTTTTTTTCTATACATGCTGGCGACCTAAAACTTGTTTTATCGCATTCAGCGCGTCAAATTACGCCGGAAACGGTCGTCTTCGTTTTGATATTGCTCAAAACACGAAGTCGAATTCCGTTCGTTTGTTCCGTGGATATCGGTGAGTAACTTTTTTTCTATACATGCTAGCGACCTGAAACTTGTTTCATCGCATTCAGCGCGTCAAATTACGCCGGAAACGGTCGTCTTTGTTTTGATATTGCTCAAAACACGAAGTCGAATTTCGTTCGTTTGTTTCGTGGATATCGGTGAGTTACTTTTTTTCTATACATGCTATCGACCTGAAACTTGTTTCATCGCATTCAGCGCGTCAAATTACGCCGGAAACGGTCGTCTTTGTTTTGATATTGCTCAAAACACGAAGTCGAATTCCGTTCGTTTGTTTCGTGGATATCGGTGAGTAACTTTCTTTCTCTACATGCTAGCGACCTAAAACTTGTTTTATCGCATTCAGCGCGTCAAATTACGCCGGAAACGGCCGTCTTTGTTTTGATATTGCCCGATAGACGAAGTCGTAGTCCGTTTGTTTGTTTTTCAGATATCGGTTAGTAACTTTTTTTCTATACATGCTAGCGACCTAAAACTTGTTTTATCGCATTCAGCGCGTCAAATTACGCCGGAAACGGTCGTCTTTGTTTTGATATTGCTCAAAACACGAAGTCGAATTTCGTTCGTTTGTTTCGTGGATATCGGTGAGTTACTTTTTTTCTATACATGCTAGCGACCTAAAACTTGTTTCATCGCATTCAGCGCGTCAAATTACGCCGGAAACGGTCGTCTTTGTTCTGATATTGCTCAAAACACGGAGTCGAATTCCGTTTGTTTGTTTCGTGGATATCGGTGAGTAACTTTTTTTCTATACATGCTAGCGACCTAAAACTTGTTTCATCGCATTCAGCGCGTCAAATTACGCCGGAAACAATCGTCTTTGTTTTGATATTGCTTAAAACACGAAGTCGAATTCCGTTCATTTGTTTCGTGGATATCGGTGAGTAACTTTTTTTCTATACATGCTAGCGACCTAAAACTTGTTTTATCGCATTCAGCGCGTCAAATTACGCCGGAAACGGTCGTCTTTGTTTTGATATTGCTCAAAACACGAAGTCGAATTTCGTTCGTTTGTTTCGTGGATATCGGTGAGTTACTTTTTTTCTATACATGCTATCGACCTGAAACTTGTTTCATCGCATTCAGCGCGTCAAATTACGCCGGAAACGGTCGTCTTTGTTTTGATATTGCTCAAAACACGAAGTCGAATTCCGTTCGTTTGTTTCGTGGATATCGGTGAGTAACTTTCTTTTTCTACATGCTAGCGACCTAAAACTTGTTTTATCGCATTCAGCGCGTCAAATTACGCCGGAAACGGTCGTCTTTGTTTCGATATTGCTTAAAACACGAAGTCGAATTCCGTTCGTTTGTTTCGTGGATATCGGTGAGTAACTTTTTTTCTATACATGCTAGCGACCTAAAACTTGTTTTATCGCATTTAGCGCGTCAAATTACGCCGGAAACGGTCGTCTTTGTTCCGATATTGCTCAAAACACGAAGTCGAATTCCGTTCGTTTGTTTCGTGGATATCGGTGAGTAACTTTTTTTCTATACATGCTAGCGACCTAAAACTTGTTTTATCGCATTCAGCGCGTCAAATTACGCCGGAAACGGTCGTCTTTGTTTTGATATTGCTTAAAACACGAAGTCGAATTCCGTTCGTTTGTTTCGTGGATATCGGTGAGTAACTTTTTTCCTATACATGCTGGCGACCTAAACTTGTTTTATCGCATTCAGCGCGTCAAATTACGCCGGAAACGGTCGTCTTTGTTTTGATATTGCTTAAAACACGAAGTCGAAGTCCGTTTGTTTGTTTTTCAGATATCGGTTGGTAACTTTTTTTCTATACATGCTAGCGACCTAAAACTTGCTTTATCGCATTCGGCGCGTCAAATTACGCCGGAAACGGTCGTCTTTGTTCTGATATTGCTCAAAACACGGAGTCGAATTCCGTTTGTTTGTTTCGTGGATATCGGTGAGTAACTTTTTTTCTATACATCCTAGCGACCTAAAACTTGTTTTATCGCATTCAGCGCGTCAAATTACGCCGGAAACGGTCGTCTTTGTTTCGATATTGCTTGAAACACGAAGTCGAATTCCGTTCGTTTGTTTCGTGGATATCGGTGAGTAACTTTTTTTCTATACATGCTAGCGACCTAAAACTTGTTTTATCGCATTCAGCGCGTCAAATTACGCCGGAAACGGTCGTCTTTGTTTTGATATTACTTAAAACACGAAGTCCAATTACGTTCGTTTGTTTCGTGGATATCGGTGAGTAACTTTTTTTCTATACATGCTAGCGACCTCAAACTTGTTTTATCGCATTCAGCGCGTCAAATTACGCCGGAAACGGTCGTCTTTGTTTTGATATTACTTAAAACACGAAGTCCAATTACGTTCGTTTGTTTCGTGGATATCGGTGAGTAACTTTTTTTCTATACATGCTAGCGACCTAAAACTTGTTTTATCGCATTCAGCGCGTCAAATTACGCCGGAAACGGTCGTCTCTGTTTTGATAATGCTTAAAACACGAAGTCGAAGTCCGTTCGTTTGTTTTTCAGATATCGGCAGGTAACTTTTTTTCTATACATGCTAGCGACCTAAAACTTGTTTTATCGCATTCAGCGCGTCAAATTACGCCGGAAACGGTCGTCTTTGTTTTGATATTGCTTTAAACACGAAGTCGAATTCCGTTCGTTTGTTTCGTGGATATCGGTGAGTAACTTTTTTTCTATACATGCTGGCGACCTAAAACTTGTTTTATCGCATTCAGCGCGTCAAATTACGCCGGAAACGGCCGTCTTTGTTTTGATATTGCCCGATAGACGGAGTCGGAGTCCGTTCGTTTGTTCTTCAAATATCGGTTAGTAACTTTTTTTCTATACATGCTAGCGACCTAAAACTTGTTTTATCGCATTCAGCGCGTCAAATTACGCCGGAAACGGTCGTCTTCGTTTTGATATTGCTCAAAACACGAAGTCGAATTCCGTTCGTTTGTTCCGTGGATATCGGTGAGTAACTTTTTTTCTATACATGCTAGCGACCTGAAACTTGTTTCATCGCATTCAGCGCGTCAAATTAAGCCGGAAACGGCCGTCTTTGTTTTGATATTGCTCAAAACACGAAGTCGAATTTCGTTCGTTTGTTCCGTGGATATGGGTGAGTTACTTTTTTTCCTTACATGCTAGCGACCTGAAAGTTGTTTCATCGCATTCAGCGCGTCAAATTACGCCGGAAACGGCCGTCGTTGTTTTGATATTGCTCAAAACACGAAGTCGAATTTCGTTCGTTTGTTTCGTGGATATCGGTGAGTAACTTTTTTTCTATACATGCTAGCGACCTAAAACTTGTTTTATCGCATTCAGCGCGTCAAATTACGCCGGAAACGGCCGTCGTTGTTTTGATATTGCTCAAAACACGAAGTCGAATTTCGTTCGTTTGTTTCGTGGATATCGGTGAGTAACTTTTTTTCTATACATGCTAGCGACCTAAAACTTGTTTCATCGCATTCAGCGCGTCAAATTACGCCGGAAACGGCCGTCTTTGTTTTGATATTGCTCGATAGACGAAGTCGGAGTCCGTTTGTTTGTTCTTCAAATATCGGTTAGTAACTTTTTTTCTATACATGCTAGCGACCTAAAACTTGTTTTATCGCATTTAGCGCGTCAAATTACGCTGGAAACGGTCGTCTTTGTTCTGATATTGCTCAAAACACGGAGTCGAATTTTGTTTGTTTGTTTCGTGGATATCGGTGAGTAACTTTTTTTCTATACATGCTAGCGACCTAAAACTTGTTTCATCGCATTCAGCGCGTCAAATTACGCCGGAAACAATCGTCTTTGTTTTGATATTGCTTAAAACACGAAGTCGAATTCCGTTCATTTGTTTCGTGGATATCGGTGAGTAACTTTTTTTCTATACATGCTAGCGACCTAAAACTTGTTTTATCGCATTTAGCGCGTCAAATTACGCCGGAAACGGTCGTCTTTGTTCTGATATTGCTCAAAACACGGAGTCGAATTCCGTTTGTTTGTTTCGTGGATATCGGTGAGTAACTTTTTTTCTATACATGCTAGCGACCTAAAACTTGTTTCATTGCATTCAGCGCGTCAAATTACGCCGGAAACAATCGTCTTTGTTTTGATATTGCTTAAAACACGAAGTCGAATTCCGTTCATTTGTTTCGTGGATATCGGTGAGTAACTTTTTTTCTATACATGATAGCGACCTAAAACTTGTTTTATCGCATTCAGCGCGTCAAATTACGCCGGAAACGGCCGTCTTTGTTTTGATATTGCTCGATAGACGAAGTCGGAGTCCGTTTGTTTGTTTCGTGGATATGGGTGAGTTACTTTTTTTCCTTACATGCTAGCGACCTGAAACTTGTTTCATCGCATTCAGCGCGTCAAATTACGCCGGAAACGGCCGTCGTTGTTTTGATATTGCTCAAAACACGAAGTCGAATTTCGTTCGTTTGTTTCGTGGATATCGGTGAGTAACTTTTTTTCTATACATGCTAGCGACCTAAAACTTGTTTCATCGCATTCAGCGCGTCAAATTACGCCGGAAACGGCCGTCTTTGTTTTGATATTGCTCGATAGACGAAGTCGGAGTCCGTTTGTTTGTTCTTCAAATATCGGTTAGTAACTTTTTTTCTATACATGCTAGCGACCTAAAACTTGTTTTATCGCATTCAGCGCGTCAAATTACGCCGGAAACGGTCGTCTTTGTTTTGATATTGCTCCAAACACGAAGTCGAATTTCGTTCGTTTGTTTCGTGGATATCGGTGAGTTACTTTTTTTCTATACATGCTAGCGACCTAAAACTTGTTTCATCGCATTCAGCGCGTCAAATTACGCCGGAAACAATCGTCTTTGTTTTGATATTGCTTAAAACACGAAGTCGAATTCCGTTCATTCGTTTCGTGGATATCGGTGAGTAACTTTTTTTCTATACATGCTAGCGACCTAAAACTTGTTTTATCGCATTCAGCGCGTCAAATTACGCCGGAAACGGTCGTCTTTGTTTTGATATTGCTCAAAACACGAAGTCGAATTCCGTTCGTTTGTTTCGTGGATATCGGTGAGTAACTTTCTTTCTCTACATGCTAGCGACCTAAAACTTGTTTTATCGCATTCAGCGCGTCAAATTACGCCGGAAACGGCCGTCTTTGTTTTGATATTGCCCGATAGACGAAGTCGTAGTCCGTTTGTTTGTTTTTCAGATATCGGTTAGTAACTTTTTTTCTATACATGCTAGCGACCTAAAACTTGTTTTATCGCATTCAGCGCGTCAAATTACGCCGGAAACGGTCGTCTTTGTTTTGATATTGCTCAAAACACGAAGTCGAATTTCGGTCGTTTGTTTCGTGGATATCGGTGAGTTACTTTTTTTCTATACATGCTAGCGACCTAAAACTTGTTTCATCGCATTCAGCGCGTCAAATTACGCCGGAAACGGTCGTCTTTGTTTTGATATTGCTCAAAACACGAAGTCGAATTTCGTTCGTTTGTTTCGTGGATATCGGTGAGTTACTTTTTTTCTATACATGCTATCGACCTGAAACTTGTTTCATCGCATTCAGCGCGTCAAATTACGCCGGAAACGGTCGTCTTTGTTTTGATATTGCTCAAAACACGAAGTCGAATTCCGTTCGTTTGTTTCGTGGATATCGGTGAGTAACTTTCTTTCTCTACATGCTAGCGACCTAAAACTTGTTTTATCGCATTCAGCGCGTCAAATTACGCCGGAAACGGCCGTCTTTGTTTTGATATTGCCCGATAGACGAAGTCGTAGTCCGTTTGTTTGTTTTTCAGATATCGGTTAGTAACTTTTTTTCTATACATGCTAGCGACCTAAAACTTGTTTTATCGCATTCAGCGCGTCAAATTACGCCGGAAACGGTCGTCTTTGTTTTGATATTGCTCAAAACACGAAGTCGAATTTCGGTCGTTTGTTTCGTGGATATCGGTGAGTTACTTTTTTTCTATACATGCTAGCGACCTAAAACTTGTTTCATCGCATTCAGCGCGTCGAATTACGCCGGAAACGGTCGTCTTTGTTCTGATATTGCTCAAAACACGGAGTCGAATTCCGTTTGTTTGTTTCGTGGATATCGGTGAGTAACTTTTTTTCTATACATGCTAGCGACCTGAAACTTGTTTCATCGCATTCAGCGCGTCAAATTACGCCGGAAACAATCGTCTTTGTTTTGATATTGCTTGAAACACGAAGTCGAATTCCGTTCATTTGTTTCGTGGATATCGGTGAGTAACTTTTTTTCTATACATGCTAGCGACCTAAAACTTGTTTTATCGCATTCAGCGCGTCAAATTACGCCGGAAACGGTCGTCTTTGTTTTGATATTGCTCAAAACACGAAGTCGAATTTCGTTCGTTTGTTTCGTGGATATCGGTGAGTTACTTTTTTTCTATACATGCTATCGACCTGAAACTTGTTTCATCGCATTCAGCGCGTCAAATTACGCCGGAAACGGTCGTCTTTGTTTTGATATTGCTCAAAACACGAAGTCGAATTCCGTTCGTTTGTTTCGTGGATATCGGTGAGTAACTTTCTTTCTCTACATGCTAGCGACCTAAAACTTGTTTTATCGCATTCAGCGCGTCAAATTACGCCGGAAACGGCCGTCTTTGTTTTGATATTGCTCGATAGACGAAGTCGGAGTCCGTTTGTTTGTTTTTCAGATATCGGTTAGTAATTTTTTTTCTATACATGCTAGCGACCTAAAACTTGTTTTATCGCATTCAGCGCGTCAAATTACGCCGGAAACGGTCGTCTTTGTTTTGATATTGCTCAAAACACGAAGTCGAATTTCGTTCGTTTGTTTCGTGGATATCGGTGAGTTACTTTTTTTCTATACATGCTAGCGACCTAAAACTTGTTTCATCGCATTCAGCGCGTCAAATTACGCCGGAAACGGTCGTCTTTGTTCTGATATTGCTCAAAACACGGAGTCGAATTCCGTTTGTTTGTTTCGTGGATATCGGTGAGTAACTTTTTTTCTATACATGCTAGCGACCTGAAACTTGTTTCATCGCATTCAGCGCGTCAAATTACGCCGGAAACAATCGTCTTTGTTTTGATATTGCTTAAAACACGAAGTCGAATTCCGTTCATTTGTTTCGTGGATATCGGTGAGTAACTTTTTTTCTATACATGCTGGCGACCTAAAACTTGTTTTATCGCATTCAGCGCGTCAAATTACGCCGGAAACGGCCGTCTTTGTTTTGATATTGCCCGATAGACGAAGTCGGAGTCCGTTCGTTTGTTCTTCAAATATCGGTTAGTAACTTTTTTTCTATACATGCTAGCGACCTAAAACTTGTTTTATCGCATTCAGCGCGTCAAATTACGCCGGAAACGGTCGTCTTCGTTTTGATATTGCTCAAAACACGAAGTCGAATTCCGTTCGTTTGTTCCGTGGATATCGGTGAGTAACTTTTTTTCTATACATGCTAGCGACCTGAAACTTGTTTCATCGCATTCAGCGCGTCAAATTAAGCCGGAAACGGCCGTCTTTGTTTTGATATTGCTCAAAACACGAAGTCGAATTTCGTTCGTTTGTTCCGTGGATATGGGTGAGTTACTTTTTTTCCTTACATGCTAGCGACCTGAAAGTTGTTTCATCGCATTCAGCGCGTCAAATTACGCCGGAAACGGCCGTCGTTGTTTTGATATTGCTTAAAACACGAAGTCGAATTTCGTTCGTTTGTTTCGTGGATATCGGTGAGTAACTTTTTTTCTATACATGCTAGCGACCTAAAACTTGTTTTATCGCATTCAGCGCGTCAAATTACGCCGGGAAACGGCCGTCGTTGTTTTGATATTGCTCAAAACACGAAGTCGAATTTCGTTCGTTTGTTTCGTGGATATCGGTGAGTAACTTTTTTTCTATACATGCTAGCGACCTAAAACTTGTTTTATCGCATTCAGCGCGTCAAATTACGCCGGAAACGGCCGTCTTTGTTTTGATATTGCTCAAAACACGAAGTCGAATTCCGTTCGTTTGTTCCGTGGATATCGGTGAGTAACTTTTTTTCTATACATGCTAGCGACCTGAAACTTGTTTCATCGCATTCAGCGCGTCAAATTAAGCCGGAAACGGCCGTCTTTGTTTTGATATTGCTCAAAACACGAAGTCGAATTTCGTTCGTTTGTTCCGTGGATATGGGTGAGTTACTTTTTTTCCTTACATGCTAGCGACCTGAAAGTTGTTTCATCGCATTCAGCGCGTCAAATTACGCCGGAAACGGCCGTCGTTGTTTCGATATTGCTTAAAACACGAAGTCGAATTTCGTTCGTTTGTTTCGTGGATATCGGTGAGTAACTTTTTTTCTATACATGCTAGCGACCTAAAACTTGTTTTATCGCATTCAGCGCGTCAAATTACGCCGGAAACGGCCGTCGTTGTTTTGATATTGCTCAAAACACGAAGTCGAATTTCGTTCGTTTGTTTCGTGGATATCGGTGAGTAACTTTTTTTCTATACATGCTAGCGACCTAAAACTTGTTTCATCGCATTCAGCGCGTCAAATTACGCCGGAAACGGCCGTCTTTGTTTTGATATTGCTCGATAGACGAAGTCGGAGTCCGTTTGTTTGTTCTTCAAATATCGGTTAGTAACTTTTTTTCTATACATGCTAGCGACCTAAAACTTGTTTTATCGCATTTAGCGCGTCAAATTACGCTGGAAACGGTCGTCTTTGTTCTGATATTGCTCAAAACACGGAGTCGAATTCCGTTTGTTTGTTTCGTGGATATCGGTGAGTAACTTTTTTTCTATACATGCTAGCGACCTAAAACTTGTTTCATCGCATTCAGCGCGTCAAATTACGCCGGAAACAATCGTCTTTGTTTTGATATTGCTTAAAACACGAAGTCGAATTCCGTTCATTTGTTTCGTGGATATCGGTGAGTAACTTTTTTTCTATACATGCTAGCGACCTAAAACTTGTTTTATCGCATTAAGCGTCAAATTACGCCGGAAACGGTCGTCTTTGTTCTGATATTGCTCAAAACACGGAGTCGAATTCCGTTTGTTTTTTTCGTGGATATCGGTGAGTAACTTTTTTTCTATACATGCTAGCGACCTAAAACTTGTTTCATCGCATTCAGCGCGTCAAATTACGCCGGAAACAATCGTCTTTGTTTTGATATTGCTTAAAACACGAAGTCGAATTCCGTTCATTTGTTTCGTGGATATCGGTGAGTAACTTTTTTTCTATACATGCTAGCGACCTAAAACTTGTTTTATCGCATTCAGCGCGTCAAATTACGCCGGAAACGGCCGTCTTTGTTTTGATATTGCTCGATAGACGAAGTCGGAGTCCGTTTGTTTGTTTCGTGGATATGGGTGAGTTACTTTTTTTCCTTACATGCTAGCGACCTGAAACTTGTTTCATCGCATTCAGCGCGTCAAATTACGCCGGAAACGGCCGTCGTTGTTTTGATATTGCTCAAAACACGAAGTCGAATTTCGTTCGTTTGTTTCGTGGATATCGGTGAGTAACTTTTTTTCTATACATGCTAGCGACCTAAAACTTGTTTCATCGCATTCAGCGCGTCAAATTACGCCGGAAACGGCCGTCTTTGTTTTGATATTGCTCGATAGACGAAGTCGGAGTCCGTTTGTTTGTTCTTCAAATATCGGTTAGTAACTTTTTTTCTATACATGCTAGCGACCTAAAACTTGTTTTATCGCATTCAGCGCGTCAAATTACGCCGGAAACGGTCGTCTTTGTTTTGATATTGCTCAAAACACGAAGTCGAATTTCGTTCGTTTGTTTCGTGGATATCGGTGAGTTACTTTTTTTCTATACATGCTAGCGACCTAAAACTTGTTTCATCGCATTCAGCGCGTCAAATTACGCCGGAAACAATCGTCTTTGTTTTGATATTGCTTAAAACACGAAGTCGAATTCCGTTCATTTGTTTCGTGGATATCGGTGAGTAACTTTTTTTCTATACATGCCAGCGACCTAAAACTTGTTTTATCGCATTCAGCGCGTCAAATTACGCCGGAAACGGTCGTCTTTGTTTTGATATTGCTCAAAACACGAAGTCGAATTTCGTTCGTTTGTTTCGTGGATATCGGTGAGTTACTTTTTTTCTATACATGCTATCGACCTGAAACTTGTTTCATCGCATTCAGCGCGTCAAATTACGCCGGAAACGGTCGTTTTTGTTTTGATATTGCTCAAAACACGAAGTCGAATTCCGTTCGTTTGTTTCGTGGATATCGGTGAGTAACTTTCTTTCTCTACATGCTAGCGACCTAAAACTTGTTCTATCGCATTCAGCGCGTCAAATTACGCCGGAAACGGCCGTCTTTGTTTTGATATTGCCCGATAGACGAAGTCGGAGTCCGTTTGTTTGTTTTTCAGATATCGGTTAGTAACTTTTTTTCTATACATGCTAGCGACCTAAAACTTGTTTTATCGCATTCAGCGCGTCAAATTACGCCGGAAACGGTCGTCTTTGTTTTGATATTGCTCAAAACACGAAGTCGAATTTCGTTCGTTTGTTTCGTGGATATCGGTGAGTTACTTTTTTTCTATACATGCTAGCGACCTAAAACTTGTTTCATCGCATTCAGCGCGTCAAATTACGCCGGAAACGGTCGTCTTTGTTCTGATATTGCTCAAAACACGGAGTCGAATTCCGTTTGTTTGTTTCGTGGATATCGGTGAGTGACTTTTTTTCTATACATGCTAGCGACCTGAAACTTGTTTCATCGCATTCAGCGCGTCAAATTACGCCGGAAACAATCGTCTTTGTTTTGATATTGCTTGAAACACGAAGTCGAATTCCGTTCATTTGTTTCGTGGATATCGGTGAGTAACTTTTTTTCTATACATGCTAGCGACCTAAAACTTGTTTTATCGCATTCAGCGCGTCAAATTACGCCGGAAACGGCCGTCTTTGTTTTGATATTGCTCGATAGACGAAGTCGGAGTCCGTTTGTTTGTTTCGTGGATATGGGTGAGTTACTTTTTTTCCTTACATGCTAGCGACCTGAAAATTGTTTCATCGCATTCAGCGCGTCAAATTACGCCGGAAACGGCCGTCGTTGTTTTGATATTGCTCAAAACACGAAGTCGAATTTCGTTCGTTTGTTTCGTGGATATCGGTGAGTTACTTTTTTTCTATACATGCTAGCGACCTAAAACTTGTTTCATCGCATTCAGCGCGTCAAATTACGCCGGAAACAATCGTCTTTGTTTTGATATTGCTTAAAACACGAAGTCGAATTCCGTTCATTTGTTTCGTGGATATCGGTGAGTAACTTTTTTTCTATACATGCTAGCGACCTCAAACTTGTTTTATCGCATTCAGCGCGTCAAATTACGCCGGAAACGGTCGTCTTTGTTTTGATATTGCTCAAAACACGAAGTCGAATTTCGTTCGTTTGTTTCGTGGATATCGGTGAGTTACTTTTTTTCTATACATGCTATCGACCTGAAACTTGTTTCATCGCATTCAGCGCGTCAAATTACGCCGGAAACGGTCGTCTTTGTTTTGGTATTGCTCAAAACACGAAGTCGAATTCCGTTCGTTTGTTTCGTGGATATCGGTGAGTAACTTTCTTTCTCTACATGCTAGCGACCTAAAACTTGTTTTATCGCATTCAGCGCGTCAAATTACGCCGGAAACGGCCGTCTTTGTTTTGATATTGCCCGATAGACGAAGTCGTAGTCCGTTTGTTTGTTTTTCAGATATCGGTTAGTAACTTTTTTTCTATACATGCTAGCGACCTAAAACTTGTTTCATCGCATTCAGCGCGTCAAATTACGCCGGAAACGGTCGTCTTTGTTTTGATATTGCTCAAAACACGAAGTCGAATTTCGTTCGTTTGTTTCGTGGATATCGGTTAGTAACTTTTTTTCTATACATGCTAGCGACCTAAAACTTGTTTTATCGCATTCAGCGCGTCAAATTACGCCGGAAACGGTCGTCTTTGTTTTGATATTGCTCAAAACACGAAGTCGAATTTCGTTCGTTTGTTTCGTGGATATCGGTGAGTTACTTTTTTTCTATACATGCTAGCGACCTAAAACTTGTTTCATCGCATTCAGCGCGTCAAATTACGCCGGAAACGGTCGTCTTTGTTCTGATATTGCTCAAAACACGGAGTCGAATTCCGTTTGTTTGTTTCGTGGATATCGGTGAGTAACTTTTTTTCTATACATGCTAGCGACCTGAAACTTGTTTTATCGCATTCAGCGCGTCAAATTACGCCGGAAACGGTCGTCTTTGTTTCGATATTGCTCAAAACACGAAGTCGAATTCCGTTCGTTTGTTTCGTGGATATCGGTGAGTTACTTTTTTTCTATACATGCTATCGACCTGAAACTTGTTTCATCGCATTCAGCGCGTCAAATTACGCCGGAAACGGTCGTCTTTGTTTTGATATTGCTTAAAACACGAAGTCGAATTCCGTTCGTTTGTTTCGTGGATATCGGTGAGTAACTTTCTTTCTCTACATGCTAGCGACCTAAAACTTGTTTTATCGCATTCAGCGCGTCAAATTACGCCGGAAACGGCCGTCTTTGTTTTGATATTGCCCGATAGACGAAGTCGTAGTCCGTTTGTTTGTTTTTCAGATATCGGTTAGTAACTTTTTTTCTATACATGCTAGCGACCTAAAACTTGTTTCATCGCATTCAGCGCGTCAAATTACGCCGGAAACGGTCGTCTTTGTTTTGATATTGCTCAAAACACGAAGTCGAATTTCGTTCGTTTGTTTCGTGGATATCGGTTAGTAACTTTTTTTCTATACATGCTAGCGACCTAAAACTTGTTTTATCGCATTCAGCGCGTCAAATTACGCCGGAAACGGTCGTCTTTGTTTTGATATTGCTCAAAACACGAAGTCGAATTTCGTTCGTTTGTTTCGTGGATATCGGTGAGTTACTTTTTTTCTATACATGCTAGCGACCTAAAACTTGTTTCATCGCATTCAGCGCGTCAAATTACGCCGGAAACGGTCGTCTTTGTTCTGATATTGCTCAAAACACGGAGTCGAATTCCGTTTGTTTGTTTCGTGGATATCGGTGAGTAACTTTTTTTCTATACATGCTAGCGACCTGAAACTTGTTTCATCGCATTCAGCGCGTCAAATTACGCCGGAAACAATCGTCTTTGTTTTGATATTGCTTTAAACACGAAGTCGAATTCCGTTCATTTGTTTCGTGGATATCGGTGAGTAACTTTTTTTCTATACATGCTAGCGACCTAAAACTTGTTTTATCGCATTCAGCGCGTCAAATTACGCCGGAAACGGTCGTCTTTGTTTTGATATTGCTCAAAACACGAAGTCGAATTCCGTTCGTTTGTTTCGTGGATATCGGTGAGTTACTTTTTTTCTATACATGCTATCGACCTGAAACTTGTTTCATCGCATTCAGCGCGTCAAATTACGCCGGAAACGGTCGTCTTTGTTTTGATATTGCTTAAAACACGAAGTCGAATTCCGTTCGTTTGTTTCGTGGATATCGGTGAGTAACTTTCTTTCTCTACATGCTAGCGACCTAAAACTTGTTTTATCGCATTCAGCGCGTCAAATTACGCCGGAAACGGCCGTCTTTGTTTTGATATTGCTCGATAGACGAAGTCGGAGTCCGTTTGTTTGTTTTTCAGATATCGGTTAGTAACTTTTTTTCTATACATGCTAGCGACCTAAAACTTGTTTTATCGCATTCAGCGCGTCAAATTACGCCGGAAACGGTCGTCTTTGTTTTGATATTGCTCAAAACACGAAGTCGAATTTCGTTCGTTTGTTTCGTGGATATCGGTGAGTTACTTTTTTTCTATACATGCTAGCGACCTAAAACTTGTTTCATCGCATTCAGCGCGTCAAATTACGCCGGAAACGGTCGTCTTTGTTCTGATATTGCTCAAAACACGGAGTCGAATTCCGTTTGTTTGTTTCGTGGATATCGGTGAGTGACTTTTTTTCTATACATGCTAGCGACCTGAAACTTGTTTCATCGCATTCAGCGCGTCAAATTACGCCGGAAACAATCGTCTTTGTTTTGATATTGCTTGAAACACGAAGTCGAATTCCGTTCATTTGTTTCGTGGATATCGGTGAGTAACTTTTTTTCTATACATGCTAGCGACCTAAAACTTGTTTTATCGCATTCAGCGCGTCAAATTACGCCGGAAACGGCCGTCTTTGTTTTGATATTGCTCGATAGACGAAGTCGGAGTCCGTTTGTTTGTTTCGTGGATATGGGTGAGTTACTTTTTTTCCTTACATGCTAGCGACCTGAAAATTGTTTCATCGCATTCAGCGCGTCAAATTACGCCGGAAACGGCCGTCGTTGTTTTGATATTGCTCAAAACACGAAGTCGAATTTCGTTCGTTTGTTTCGTGGATATCGGTGAGTTACTTTTTTTCTATACATGCTAGCGACCTGAAACTTGTTTCATCGCATTCAGCGCGTCAAATTACGCCGGAAACAATCGTCTTTGTTTTGATATTGCTTAAAACACGAAGTCGAATTTCGTTCGTTTGTTTCGTGGATATCGGTGAGTTACTTTTTTTCTATACATGCTAGCGACCTAAAACTTGTTTCATCGCATTCAGCGCGTCAAATTACGCCGGAAACGGTCGTCTTTGTTCTGATATTGCTCAAAACACGGAGTCGAATTCCGTTTGTTTGTTTCGTGGATATCGGTGAGTGACTTTTCTTCTATACATGCTAGCGACCTGAAACTTGTTTCATCGCATTCAGCGCGTCAAATTACGCCGGAAACAATCGTCTTTGTTTTGATATTGCTTGAAACACGAAGTCGAATTCCGTTCATTTGTTTCGTGGATATCGGTGAGTAACTTTTTTTCTATACATGCTAGCGACCTAAAACTTGTTTTATCGCATTCAGCGCGTCAAATTACGCCGGAAACGGCCGTCTTTGTTTTGATATTGCTCGATAGACGAAGTCGGAGTCCGTTTGTTTGTTTCGTGGATATGGGTGAGTTACTTTTTTTCCTTACATGCTAGCGACCTGAAAATTGTTTCATCGCATTCAGCGCGTCAAATTACGCCGGAAACAATCGTCTTTGTTTTGATATTGCTTGAAACACGAAGTCGAATTCCGTTCATTTGTTTCGTGGATATCGGTGAGTAACTTTTTTTCTATACATGCTAGCGACCTAAAACTTGTTTTATCGCATTCAGCGCGTCAAATTACGCCGGAAACGGCCGTCTTTGTTTTGATATTGCTCGATAGACGAAGTCGGAGTCCGTTTGTTTGTTTCGTGGATATGGGTGAGTTACTTTTTTTCCTTACATGCTAGCGACCTGAAAATTGTTTCATCGCATTCAGCGCGTCAAATTACGCCGGAAACGGCCGTCGTTGTTTTGATATTGCTCAAAACACGAAGTCGAATTTCGTTCGTTTGTTTCGTGGATATCGGTGAGTTACTTTTTTTCTATACATGCTAGCGACCTGAAACTTGTTTCATCGCATTCAGCGCGTCAAATTACGCCGGAAACAATCGTCTTTGTTTTGATATTGCTTAAAACACGAAGTCGAATTTCGTTCGTTTGTTTCGTGGATATCGGTGAGTTACTTTTTTTCTATACATGCTAGCGACCTAAAACTTGTTTCATCGCATTCAGCGCGTCAAATTACGCCGGAAACGGTCGTCTTTGTTCTGATATTGCTCAAAACACGGAGTCGAATTCCGTTTGTTTGTTTCGTGGATATCGGTGAGTGACTTTTCTTCTATACATGCTAGCGACCTGAAACTTGTTTCATCGCATTCAGCGCGTCAAATTACGCCGGAAACAATCGTCTTTGTTTTGATATTGCTTGAAACACGAAGTCGAATTCCGTTCATTTGTTTCGTGGATATCGGTGAGTAACTTTTTTTCTATACATGCTAGCGACCTAAAACTTGTTTTATCGCATTCAGCGCGTCAAATTACGCCGGAAACGGCCGTCTTTGTTTTGATATTGCTCGATAGACGAAGTCGGAGTCCGTTTGTTTGTTTCGTGGATATGGGTGAGTTACTTTTTTTCCTTACATGCTAGCGACCTGAAAATTGTTTCATCGCATTCAGCGCGTCAAATTACGCCGGAAACGGCCGTCGTTGTTTTGATATTGCTCAAAACACGAAGTCGAATTTCGTTCGTTTGTTTCGTGGATATCGGTGAGTTACTTTTTTTCTATACATGCTAGCGACCTGAAACTTGTTTCATCGCATTCAGCGCGTCAAATTACGCCGGAAACAATCGTCTTTGTTTTGATATTGCTTAAAACACGAAGTCGAATTCCGTTCATTTGTTTCGTGGATATCGGTGAGTAACTTTTTTTCTATACATGCTAGCGACCTAAAACTTGTTTTATCGCATTCAGCGCGTCAAATTACGCCGGAAACGGTCGTCTTTGTTTTGATATTGCTCAAAACACGAAGTCGAATTTCGTTCGTTTGTTTCGTGGATATCGGTGAGTTACTTTTTTTCTATACATGCTATCGACCTGAAACTTGTTTCATCGCATTCAGCGCGTCAAATTACGCCGGAAACGGTCGTCTTTGTTTTGGTATTGCTCAAAACACGAAGTCGAATTCCGTTCGTTTGTTTCGTGGATATCGGTGAGTAACTTTCTTTCTCTACATGCTAGCGACCTAAAACTTGTTTTATCGCATTCAGCGCGTCAAATTACGCCGGAAACGGCCGTCCTTGTTTTGATATTGCCCGATAGACGAAGTCGTAGTCCGTTTGTTTGTTTTTCAGATATCGGTTAGTAACTTTTTTTCTATACATGCTAGCGACCTAAAACTTGTTTTATCGCATTCAGCGCGTCAAATTACGCCGGAAACGGTCGTCTTTGTTTTGATATTGCTCAAAACACGAAGTCGAATTTCGTTCGTTTGTTTCGTGGATATCGGTGAGTTACTTTTTTTCTATACATGCTAGCGACCTAAAACTTGTTTCATCGCATTCAGCGCGTCAAATTACGCCGGAAACGGTCGTCTTTGTTCTGATATTGCTCAAAACACGAAGTCGAATTCCGTTTGTTTGTTTCGTGGATATCGGTGAGTAACTTTTTTTCTATACATGCTAGCGACCTAAAACTTGTTTCATCGCATTCAGCGCGTCAAATTACGCCGGAAACAATCGTCTTTGTTTTGATATTGCTTAAAACACGAAGTCGAATTCCGTTCATTTGTTTCGTGGATATCGGTGAGTAACTTTTTTTCTATACATGCTAGCGACCTAAAACTTGTTTTATCGCATTCAGCGCGTCAAATTACGCCGGAAACGGTCGTCTTTGTTTTGATATTGCTCAAAACACGAAGTCGAATTTCGTTCGTTTGTTTCGTGGATATCGGTGAGTTACTTTTTTTCTATACATGCTATCGACCTGAAACTTGTTTCATCGCATTCAGCGCGTCAAATTACGCCGGAAACGGTCGTCTTTGTTTTGATATTGCTCAAAACACGAAGTCGAATTCCGTTCGTTTGTTTCGTGGATATCGGTGAGTAACTTTCTTTCTCTACATGCTAGCGACCTAAAACTTGTTTTATCGCATTCAGCGCGTCAAATTACGCCGGAAACGGCCGTCTTTGTTTTGATATTGCTCGATAGACGAAGTCGGAGTCCGTTTGTTTGTTTTTCAGATATCGGTTAGTAACTTTTTTTCTATACATGCTAGCGACCTAAAACTTAGTTTATCGCATTCAGCGCGTCAAATTACGCCGGAAACGGTCGTCTTTGTTTTGATATTGCTCAAAACACGAAGTCGAATTTCGTTCGTTTGTTTCGTGGATATCGGTGAGTTACTTTTTTTCTATACATGCTAGCGACCTAAAACTTGTTTCATCGCATTCAGCGCGTCAAATTACGCCGGAAACGGTCGTCTTTGTTCTGATATTGCTCAAAACACGGAGTCGAATTCCGTTTGTTTGTTTCGTGGATATCGGTGAGTAACTTTTTTTCTATACATGCTAGCGACCTGAAACTTGTTTCATCGCATTCAGCGCGTCAAATTACGCCGGAAACAATCGTCTTTGTTTTGATATTGCTTAAAACACGAAGTCGAATTCCGTTCATTTGTTTCGTGGATATCGGTGAGTAACTTTTTTTCTATACATGCTGGCGACCTAAAACTTGTTTTATCGCATTCAGCGCGTCAAATTACGCCGGAAACGGCCGTCTTTGTTTTGATATTGCCCGATAGACGAAGTCGGAGTCCGTTCGTTTGTTCTTCAAATATCGGTTAGTAACTTTTTTTCTATACATGCTAGCGACCTAAAACTTGTTTTATCGCATTCAGCGCGTCAAATTACGCCGGAAACGGTCGTCTTCGTTTTGATATTGCTCAAAACACGAAGTCGAATTCCGTTCGTTTGTTCCGTGGATATCGGTGAGTAACTTTTTTTCTATACATGCTAGCGACCTGAAACTTGTTTCATCGCATTCAGCGCGTCAAATTAAGCCGGAAACGGCCGTCTTTGTTTTGATATTGCTCAAAACACGAAGTCGAATTTCGTTCGTTTGTTCCGTGGATATGGGTGAGTTACTTTTTTTCCTTACATGCTAGCGACCTGAAAGTTGTTTCATCGCATTCAGCGCGTCAAATTACGCCGGAAACGGCCGTCGTTGTTTTGATATTGCTCAAAACACGAAGTCGAATTTCGTTCGTTTGTTTCGTGATACGGTGAGTAACTTTTTTTCTATACATGCTAGCGACCTAAAACTTGTTTCATCGCATTCAGCGCGTCAAATTACGCCGGAAACGGCCGTCTTTGTTTTGATATTGCTCGATAGACGAAGTCGGAGTCCGTTTGTTTGTTCTTCAAATATCGGTTAGTAACTTTTTTTCTATATATGCTAGCGACCTAAAACTTGTTTTATCGCATTTAGCGCGTCAAATTACGCTGGAAACGGTCGTCTTTGTTCTGATATTGCTCAAAACACGGAGTCGAATTCCGTTTGTTTGTTTCGTGGATATCGGTGAGTAACTTTTTTTCTATACATGCTAGCGACCTAAAACTTGTTTCATCGCATTCAGCGCGTCAAATTACGCCGGAAACAATCGTCTTTGTTTTGATATTGCTTAAAACACGAAGTCGAATTCCGTTCATTTGTTTCGTGGATATCGGTGAGTAACTTTTTTTCTATACATGCTAGCGACCTAAAACTTGTTTTATCGCATTTAGCGCGTCAAATTACGCCGGAAACGGTCGTCTTTGTTCTGATATTGCTCAAAACACGGAGTCGAATTCCGTTTGTTTGTTTCGTGGATATCGGTGAGTAACTTTTTTTCTATACATGCTAGCGACCTAAAACTTGTTTCATCGCATTCAGCGCGTCAAATTACGCCGGAAACAATCGTCTTTGTTTTGATATTGCTCAAAACACGAAGTCGAATTCCGTTCGTTTGTTTCGTGGATATCGGTGAGTTACTTTTTTTCTATACATGCTAGCGACCTAAAACTTGTTTCATCGCATTCAGCGCGTCAAATTACGCCGGAAACGGTCGTCTTTGTTCTGATATTGCTCAAAACACGGAGTCGAATTCCGTTTGTTTGTTTCGTGGATATCGGTGAGTAACTTTTTTTCTATACATGCTAGCGACCTGAAACTTGTTTCATCGCATTCAGCGCGTCAAATTACGCCGGAAACAATCGTCTTTGTTTTGATATTGCTTAAAACACGAAGTCGAATTCCGTTCATTTGTTTCGTGGATATCGGTGAGTAACTTTTTTTCTATACATGCTGGCGACCTAAAACTTGTTTTATCGCATTCAGCGCGTCAAATTACGCCGGAAACGGCCGTCTTTGTTTTGATATTGCCCGATAGACGAAGTCGGAGTCCGTTCGTTTGTTCTTCAAATATCGGTTAGTAACTTTTTTTCTATACATGCTAGCGACCTAAAACTTGTTTTATCGCATTCAGCGCGTCAAATTACGCCGGAAACGGTCGTCTTCGTTTTGATATTGCTCAAAACACGAAGTCGAATTCCGTTCGTTTGTTCCGTGGATATCGGTGAGTAACTTTTTTTCTATACATGCTAGCGACCTGAAACTTGTTTCATCGCATTCAGCGCGTCAAATTAAGCCGGAAACGGCCGTCTTTGTTTTGATATTGCTCAAAACACGAAGTCGAATTTCGTTCGTTTGTTCCGTGGATATGGGTGAGTTACTTTTTTTCCTTACATGCTAGCGACCTGAAAGTTGTTTCATCGCATTCAGCGCGTCAAATTACGCCGGAAACGGCCGTCGTTGTTTTGATATTGCTCAAAACACGAAGTCGAATTTCGTTCGTTTGTTTCGTGATACGGTGAGTAACTTTTTTTCTATACATGCTAGCGACCTAAAACTTGTTTCATCGCATTCAGCGCGTCAAATTACGCCGGAAACGGCCGTCTTTGTTTTGATATTGCTCGATAGACGAAGTCGGAGTCCGTTTGTTTGTTCTTCAAATATCGGTTAGTAACTTTTTTTCTATATATGCTAGCGACCTAAAACTTGTTTTATCGCATTTAGCGCGTCAAATTACGCTGGAAACGGTCGTCTTTGTTCTGATATTGCTCAAAACACGGAGTCGAATTCCGTTTGTTTGTTTCGTGGATATCGGTGAGTAACTTTTTTTCTATACATGCTAGCGACCTAAAACTTGTTTCATCGCATTCAGCGCGTCAAATTACGCCGGAAACAATCGTCTTTGTTTTGATATTGCTTAAAACACGAAGTCGAATTCCGTTCATTTGTTTCGTGGATATCGGTGAGTAACTTTTTTTCTATACATGCTAGCGACCTAAAACTTGTTTTATCGCATTTAGCGCGTCAAATTACGCCGGAAACGGTCGTCTTTGTTCTGATATTGCTCAAAACACGGAGTCGAATTCCGTTTGTTTGTTTCGTGGATATCGGTGAGTAACTTTTTTTCTATACATGCTAGCGACCTAAAACTTGTTTCATCGCATTCAGCGCGTCAAATTACGCCGGAAACAATCGTCTTTGTTTTGATATTGCTTAAAACACGAAGTCGAATTCCGTTCGTTTGTTTCGTGGATATCGGTGAGTTACTTTTTTTCTATACATGCTAGCGACCTAAAACTTGTTTCATCGCATTCAGCGCGTCAAATTACGCCGGAAACGGTCGTCTTTGTTCTGATATTGCTCAAAACACGGAGTCGAATTCCGTTTGTTTGTTTCGTGGATATCGGTGAGTAACTTTTTTTCTATACATGCTAGCGACCTGAAACTTGTTTCATCGCATTCAGCGCGTCAAATTACGCCGGAAACAATCGTCTTTGTTTTGATATTGCTTAAAACACGAAGTCGAATTCCGTTCATTTGTTTCGTGGATATCGGTGAGTAACTTTTTTTCTATACATGCTGGCGACCTAAAACTTGTTTTGTCGCATTCAGCGCGTCAAATTACGCCGGAAACAGCCGTCTTTGTTTTGATATTGCCCGATAGACGAAGTCGGAGTCCGTTCGTTTGTTCTTCAAATATCGGTTAGTAACTTTTTTTCTATACATGCTAGCGACCTAAAACTTGTTTTATCGCATTCAGCGCGTCAAATTACGCCGGAAACGGTCGTCTTCGTTTTGATATTGCTCAAAACACGAAGTCGAATTCCGTTCGTTTGTTCCGTGGATATCGGTGAGTAACTTTTTTTCTATACATGCTAGCGACCTGAAACTTGTTTCATCGCATTCAGCGCGTCAAAATAAGCCGGAAACGGCCGTCTTTGTTTTGATATTGCTCAAAACACGAAGTCGAATTTCGTTCGTTTGTTCCGTGGATATGGGTGAGTTACTTTTTTTCCTTACATGCTAGCGACCTGAAAGTTGTTTCATCGCATTCAGCGCGTCAAATTACGCCGGAAACGGCCGTCGTTGTTTTGATATTGCTCAAAACACGAAGTCGAATTTCGTTCGTTTGTTTCGTGGATATCGGTGAGTAACTTTTTTTCTATACATGCTAGCGACCTAAAACTTGTTTCATCGCATTCAGCGCGTCAAATTACGCCGGAAACGGCCGTCTCTGTTTTGATATTGCTCGATAGACGAAGTCGGAGTCCGTTTGTTTGTTCTTCAAATATCGGTTAGTAACTTTTTTTCTATACATGCTAGCGACCTAAAACTTGTTTTATCGCATTTAGCGCGTCAAATTACGCCGGAAACAATCGTCTTTGTTTTGATATTGCTTAAAACACGAAGTCGAATTCCGTTCGTTTGTTTCGTGGATATCGGTGAGTTACTTTTTTTCTATACATGCTAGCGACCTAAAACTTGTTTCATCGCATTCAGCGCGTCAAATTACGCCGGAAACGGTCGTCTTTGTTCTGATATTGCTCAAAACACGGAGTCGAATTCCGTTTGTTTGTTTCGTGGATATCGGTGAGTAACTTTTTTTCTATACATGCTAGCGACCTGAAACTTGTTTCATCGCATTCAGCGCGTCAAATTACGCCGGAAACAATCGTCTTTGTTTTGATATTGCTTAAAACACGAAGTCGAATTCCGTTCATTTGTTTCGTGGATATCGGTGAGTAACTTTTTTTCTATACATGCTGGCGACCTAAAACTTGTTTTATCGCATTCAGCGCGTCAAATTACGCCGGAAACAGCCGTCTTTGTTTTGATATTGCCCGATAGACGAAGTCGGAGTCCGTTCGTTTGTTCTTCAAATATCGGTTAGTAACTTTTTTTCTATACATGCTAGCGACCTAAAACTTGTTTTATCGCATTCAGCGCGTCAAATTACGCCGGAAACGGTCGTCTTCGTTTTGATATTGCTCAAAACACGAAGTCGAATTCCGTTCGTTTGTTCCGTGGATATCGGTGAGTAACTTTTTTTCTATACATGCTAGCGACCTGAAACTTGTTTCATCGCATTCAGCGCGTCAAAATAAGCCGGAAACGGCCGTCTTTGTTTTGATATTGCTCAAAACACGAAGTCGAATTTCGTTCGTTTGTTCCGTGGATATGGGTGAGTTACTTTTTTTCCTTACATGCTAGCGACCTGAAAGTTGTTTCATCGCATTCAGCGCGTCAAATTACGCCGGAAACGGCCGTCGTTGTTTTGATATTGCTCAAAACACGAAGTCGAATTTCGTTCGTTTGTTTCGTGGATATCGGTGAGTAACTTTTTTTCTATACATGCTAGCGACCTAAAACTTGTTTCATCGCATTCAGCGCGTCAAATTACGCCGGAAACGGCCGTCTCTGTTTTGATATTGCTCGATAGACGAAGTCGGAGTCCGTTTGTTTGTTCTTCAAATATCGGTTAGTAACTTTTTTTCTATACATGCTAGCGACCTAAAACTTGTTTTATCGCATTTAGCGCGTCAAATTACGCTGGAAACGGTCGTCTTTGTTCTGATATTGCTCAAAACACGGAGTCGAATTCCGTTTGTTTGTTTCGTGGATATCGTTGAGTAACTTTTTTTCTATACATGCTAGCGACCTAAAACTTGTTTCATCGCATTCAGCGCGTCAAATTACGCCGGAAACAATCGTCTTTGTTTTGATATTGCTTAAAACACGAAGTCGAATTCCGTTCATTTGTTTCGTGGATATCGGTGAGTAACTTTTTTTCTATACATGCTAGCGACCTAAAACTTGTTTTATCGCATTTAGCGCGTCAAATTACGCCGGAAACGGTCGTCTTTGTTCTGATATTGCTCAAAACACGGAGTCGAATTCCGTTTGTTTGTTTCGTGGATATCGGTGAGTAACTTTTTTTCTATACATGCTAGCGACCTAAAACTTGTTTTATCGCATTCAGCGCGTCAAATTACGCCGGAAACGGTCGTCTTCGTTTTGATATTGCTCAAAACACGAAGTCGAATTCCGTTCGTTTGTTCCGTGGATATCGGTGAGTAACTTTTTTTCTATACATGCTAGCGACCTGAAACTTGTTTCATCGCATTCAGCGCGTCAAATTAAGCCGGAAACGGCCGTCTTTGTTTTGATATTGCTCAAAACACGAAGTCGAATTTCGTTCGTTTGTTCCGTGGATATGGGTGAGTTACTTTTTTTCCTTACATGCTAGCGACCTGAAAGTTGTTTCATCGCATTCAGCGCGTCAAATTACGCCGGAAACGGCCGTCGTTGTTTTGATATTGCTCAAAACACGAAGTCGAATTTCGTTCGTTTGTTTCGTGGATATCGGTGAGTAACTTTTTTTCTATACATGCTAGCGACCTAAAACTTGTTTCATCGCATTCAGCGCGTCAAATTACGCCGGAAACGGCCGTCTTTGTTTTGATATTGCTCGATAGACGAAGTCGGAGTCCGTTTGTTTGTTCTTCAAATATCGGTTAGTAACTTTTTTTCTATACATGCTAGCGACCTAAAACTTGTTTTATCGCATTTAGCGCGTCAAATTACGCTGGAAACGGTCGTCTTTGTTCTGATATTGCTCAAAACACGGAGTCGAATTCCGTTTGTTTGTTTCGTGGATATCGTTGAGTAACTTTTTTTCTATACATGCTAGCGACCTAAAACTTGTTTCATCGCATTCAGCGCGTCAAATTACGCCGGAAACAATCGTCTTTGTTTTGATATTGCTTAAAACACGAAGTCGAATTCCGTTCATTTGTTTCGTGGATATCGGTGAGTAACTTTTTTTCTATACATGCTAGCGACCTAAAACTTGTTTTATCGCATTTAGCGCGTCAAATTACGCCGGAAACGGTCGTCTTTGTTCTGATATTGCTCAAAACACGGAGTCGAATTCCGTTTGTTTGTTTCGTGGATATCGGTGAGTAACTTTTTTTCTATACATGCTAGCGACCTAAAACTTGTTTCATCGCATTCAGCGCGTCAAATTACGCCGGAAACAATCGTCTTTGTTTTGATATTGCTTAAAACACGAAGTCGAATTCCGTTCATTTGTTTCGTGGATATCGGTGAGTAACTTTTTTTCTATACATGATAGCGACCTAAAACTTGTTTTATCGCATTCAGCGCGTCAAATTACGCCGGAAACGGCCGTCTTTGTTTTGATATTGCTCGATAGACGAAGTCGGAGTCCGTTTGTTTGTTTCGTGGATATGGGTGAGTTACTTTTTTTCCTTACATGCTAGCGACCTGAAACTTGTTTCATCGCATTCAGCGCGTCAAATTACGCCGGAAACGGCCGTCGTTGTTTTGATATTGCTCAAAACACGAAGTCGAATTTCGTTCGTTTGTTTCGTGGATATCGGTGAGTAACTTTTTTTCTATACATGCTAGCGACCTAAAACTTGTTTCATCGCATTCAGCGCGTCAAATTACGCCGGAAACGGCCGTCTTTGTTTTGATATTGCTTGATAGACGAAGTCGGAGTCCGTTTGTTTGTTCTTCAAATATCGGTTAGTAACTTTTTTTCTATACATGCTAGCGACCTAAAACTTGTTTTATCGCATTCAGCGCGTCAAATTACGCCGGAAACGGTCGTCTTTGTTTTGATATTGCTCAAAACACGAAGTCGAATTTCGTTCGTTTGTTTCGTGGATATCGGTGAGTTACTTTTTTTCTATACATGCTAGCGACCTAAAACTTGTTTCATCGCATTCAGCGCGTCAAATTACGCCGGAAACAATCGTCTTTGTTTTGATATTGCTTAAAACACGAAGTCGAATTCCGTTCATTTGTTTCGTGGATATCGGTGAGTAACTTTTTTTCTATACATGCTAGCGACCTAAAACTTGTTTTATCGCATTTAGCGCGTCAAATTACGCCGGAAACGGTCGTCTTTGTTCTGATATTGCTCAAAACACGGAGTCGAATTCCGTTTGTTTGTTTCGTGGATATCGGTGAGTTACTTTTTTTCTATACATGCTAGCGACCTAAAACTTGTTTTATCGCATTCAGCGCGTCAAATTACGCCGGAAACGGTCGTCTTTGTTTTGATATTGCTCAAAACACGAAGTCGAATTTCGTTCGTTTGTTTCGTGGATATCGGTGAGTTACTTTTTTTCTATACATGCTATCGACCTGAAACTTGTTTCATCGCATTCAGCGCGTCAAATTACGCCGCAAACGGTCGTCTTTGTTTTGATATTGCTCAAAACACGAAGTCGAATTCCGTTCGTTTGTTTCGTGGATATCGGTGAGTAACTTTCTTTCTCTACATGCTAGCGACCTAAAACTTGTTTTATCGCATTCAGCGCGTCAAATTACGCCGGAAACGGCCGTCTTTGTTTTGATATTGCCCGATAGACGAAGTCGTAGTCCGTTTGTTTGTTTTTCAGATATCGGTTAGTAACTTTTTTTCTATACATGCTAGCGACCTAAAACTTGTTTTATCGCATTCAGCGCGTCAAATTACGCCGGAAACGGTCGTCTTTGTTTTGATATTGCTCAAAACACGAAGTCGAATTTCGTTCGTTTGTTTCGTGGATATCGGTGAGTTACTTTTTTTCTATACATGCTAGCGACCTAAAACTTGTTTCATCGCATTCAGCGCGTCAAATTACGCCGGAAACGGTCGTCTTTGTTCTGATATTGCTCAAAACACGGAGTCGAATTCCGTTTGTTTGTTTCGTGGATATCGGTGAGTAACTTTTTTTCTATACATGCTAGCGACCTGAAACTTGTTTCATCGCATTCAGCGCGTCAAATTACGCCGGAAACAATCGTCTTTGTTTTGATATTGCTTGAAACACGAAGTCGAATTCCGTTCATTTGTTTCGTGGATATCGGTGAGTAACTTTTTTTCTATACATGCTAGCGACCTAAAACTTGTTTTATCGCATTCAGCGCGTCAAATTACGCCGGAAACGGTCGTCTTTGTTTTGATATTGCTCAAAACACGAAGTCGAATTTCGTTCGTTTGTTTCGTGGATATCGGTGAGTTACTTTTTTTCTATACATGCTATCGACCTGAAACTTGTTTCATCGCATTCAGCGCGTCAAATTACGCCGGAAACGGTCGTCTTTGTTTTGATATTGCTCAAAACACGAAGTCGAATTCCGTTCGTTTGTTTCGTGGATATCGGTGAGTAACTTTCTTTCTCTACATGCTAGCGACCTAAAACTTGTTTTATCGCATTCAGCGCGTCAAATTACGCCGGAAACGGCCGTCTTTGTTTTGATATTGCCCGATAGACGAAGTCGTAGTCCGTTTGTTTGTTTTTCAGATATCGGTTAGTAACTTTTTTTCTATACATGCTAGCGACCTAAAACTTGTTTTATCGCATTCAGCGCGTCAAATTACGCCGGAAACGGTCGTCTTTGTTTTGATATTGCTCAAAACACGAAGTCGAATTTCGTTCGTTTGTTTCGTGGATATCGGTGAGTTACTTTTTTTCTATACATGCTAGCGACCTAAAACTTGTTTCATCGCATTCAGCGCGTCAAATTACGCCGGAAACGGTCGTCTTTGTTCTGATATTGCTCAAAACACGGAGTCGAATTCCGTTTGTTTGTTTCGTGGATATCGGTGAGTAACTTTTTTTCTATACATGCTAGCGACCTGAAACTTGTTTCATCGCATTCAGCGCGTCAAATTACGCCGGAAACAATCGTCTTTGTTTTGATATTGCTTGAAACACGAAGTCGAATTCCGTTCATTTGTTTCGTGGATATCGGTGAGTAACTTTTTTTCTATACATGCTAGCGACCTAAAACTTGTTTTATCGCATTCAGCGCGTCAAATTACGCCGGAAACGGTCGTCTTTGTTTTGATATTGCTCAAAACACGAAGTCGAATTTCGTTCGTTTGTTTCGTGGATATCGGTGAGTTACTTTTTTTCTATACATGCTATCGACCTGAAACTTGTTTCATCGCATTCAGCGCGTCAAATTACGCCGGAAACGGTCGTCTTTGTTTTGATATTGCTCAAAACACGAAGTCGAATTCCGTTCGTTTGTTTCGTGGATATCGGTGAGTAACTTTCTTTCTCTACATGCTAGCGACCTAAAACTTGTTTTATCGCATTCAGCGCGTCAAATTACGCCGGAAACGGCCGTCTTTGTTTTGATATTGCCCGATAGACGAAGTCGTAGTCCGTTTGTTTGTTTTTCAGATATCGGTTAGTAACTTTTTTTCTATACATGCTAGCGACCTAAAACTTGTTTTATCGCATTCAGCGCGTCAAATTACGCCGGAAACGGTCGTCTTTGTTTTGATATTGCTCAAAACACGAAGTCGAATTTCGTTCGTTTGTTTCGTGGATATCGGTGAGTTACTTTTTTTCTATACATGCTAGCGACCTAAAACTTGTTTCATCGCATTCAGCGCGTCAAATTACGCCGGAAACGGTCGTCTTTGTTCTGATATTGCTCAAAACACGGAGTCGAATTCCGTTTGTTTGTTTCGTGGATATCGGTGAGTAACTTTTTTTCTATACATGCTAGCGACCTGAAACTTGTTTCATCGCATTCAGCGCGTCAAATTACGCCGGAAACAATCGTCTTTGTTTTGATATTGCTTGAAACACGAAGTCGAATTCCGTTCATTTGTTTCGTGGATATCGGTGAGTAACTTTTTTTCTATACATGCTAGCGACCTAAAACTTGTTTTATCGCATTCAGCGCGTCAAATTACGCCGGAAACGGTCGTCTTTGTTTTGATATTGCTCAAAACACGAAGTCGAATTTCGTTCGTTTGTTTCGTGGATATCGGTGAGTTACTTTTTTTCTATACATGCTATCGACCTGAAACTTGTTTCATCGCATTCAGCGCGTCAAATTACGCCGGAAACGGTCGTCTTTGTTTTGATATTGCTCAAAACACGAAGTCGAATTCCGTTCGTTTGTTTCGTGGATATCGGTGAGTAACTTTCTTTCTCTACATGCTAGCGACCTAAAACTTGTTTTATCGCATTCAGCGCGTCAAATTACGCCGGAAACGGCCGTCTTTGTTTTGATATTGCTCGATAGACGAAGTCGGAGTCCGTTTGTTTGTTTTTCAGATATCGGTTAGTAACTTTTTTTCTATACATGCTAGCGACCTAAAACTTGTTTTATCGCATTCAGCGCGTCAAATTACGCCGGAAACGGTCGTCTTTGTTTTGATATTGCTCAAAACACGAAGTCGAATTTCGTTCGTTTGTTTCGTGGATATCGGTGAGTTACTTTTTTTCTATACATGCTAGCGACCTAAAACTTGTTTCATCGCATTCAGCGCGTCAAATTACGCCGGAAACGGTCGTCTTTGTTCTGATATTGCTCAAAACACGGAGTCGAATTCCGTTTGTTTGTTTCGTGGATATCGGTGAGTAACTTTTTTTCTATACATGCTAGCGACCTGAAACTTGTTTCATCGCATTCAGCGCGTCAAATTACGCCGGAAACAATCGTCTTTGTTTTGATATTGCTTAAAACACGAAGTCGAATTCCGTTCATTTGTTTCGTGGATATCGGTGAGTAACTTTTTTTCTATACATGCTGGCGACCTAAAACTTGTTTTATCGCATTCAGCGCGTCAAATTACGCCGGAAACGGCCGTCTTTGTTTTGATATTGCCCGATAGACGAAGTCGGAGTCCGTTCGTTTGTTCTTCAAATATCGGTTAGTAACTTTTTTTCTATACATGCTAGCGACCTAAAACTTGTTTTATCGCATTCAGCGCGTCAAATTACGCCGGAAACGGTCGTCTTCGTTTTGATATTGCTCAAAACACGAAGTCGAATTCCGTTCGTTTGTTCCGTGGATATCGGTGAGTAACTTTTTTTCTATACATGCTAGCGACCTGAAACTTGTTTCATCGCATTCAGCGCGTCAAATTAAGCCGGAAACGGCCGTCTTTGTTTTGATATTGCTCAAAACACGAAGTCGAATTTCGTTCGTTTGTTCCGTGGATATGGGTGAGTTACTTTTTTTCCTTACATGCTAGCGACCTGAAAGTTGTTTCATCGCATTCAGCGCGTCAAATTACGCCGGAAACGGCCGTCGTTGTTTTGATATTGCTCAAAACACGAAGTCGAATTTCGTTCGTTTGTTTCGTGGATATCGGTGAGTAACTTTTTTTCTATACATGCTAGCGACCTAAAACTTGTTTTATCGCATTCAGCGCGTCAAATTACGCCGGAAACGGCCGTCGTTGTTTTGATATTGCTCAAAACACGAAGTCGAATTTCGTTCGTTTGTTTCGTGGATATCGGTGAGTAACTTTTTTTCTATACATGCTAGCGACCTAAAACTTGTTTCATCGCATTCAGCGCGTCAAATTACGCCGGAAACGGCCGTCTTTGTTTTGATATTGCTCGATAGACGAAGTCGGAGTCCGTTTGTTTGTTCTTCAAATATCGGTTAGTCACTTTTTTTCTATACATGCTAGCGACCTAAAACTTGTTTTATCGCATTTAGCGCGTCAAATTACGCTGGAAACGGTCGTCTTTGTTCTGACATTGCTCAAAACACGGAGTCGAATTCCGTTTGTTTGTTTCGTGGATATCGGTGAGTAACTTTTTTTCTATACATGCTAGCGACCTAAAACTTGTTTCATCGCATTCAGCGCGTCAAATTACGCCGGAAACAATCGTCTTTGTTTTGATATTGCTTAAAACACGAAGTCGAATTCCGTTCATTTGTTTCGTGGATATCGGTGAGTAACTTTTTTTCTATACATGCTAGCGACCTAAAACTTGTTTTATCGCATTAAGCGTCAAATTACGCCGGAAACGGTCGTCTTTGTTCTGATATTGCTCAAAACACGGAGTCGAATTCCGTTTGTTTGTTTCGTGGATATCGGTGAGTAACTTTTTTTCTATACATGCTAGCGACCTAAAACTTGTTTCATCGCATTCAGCGCGTCAAATTACGCCGGAAACAATCGTCTTTGTTTTGATATTGCTTAAAACACGAAGTCGAATTCCGTTCATTTGTTTCGTGGATATCGGTGAGTAACTTTTTTTCTATACATGCTAGCGACCTAAAACTTGTTTTATCGCATTCAGCGCGTCAAATTACGCCGGAAACGGCCGTCTTTGTTTTGATATTGCTCGATAGACGAAGTCGGAGTCCGTTTGTTTGTTTCGTGGATATGGGTGAGTTACTTTTTTTCCTTACATGCTAGCGACCTGAAACTTGTTTCATCGCATTCAGCGCGTCAAATTACGCCGGAAACGGCCGTCGTTGTTTTGATATTGCTCAAAACACGAAGTCGAATTTCGTTCGTTTGTTTCGTGGATATCGGTGAGTAACTTTTTTTCTATACATGCTAGCGACCTAAAACTTGTTTCATCGCATTCAGCGCGTCAAATTACGCCGGAAACGGCCGTCTTTGTTTTGATATTGCTCGATAGACGAAGTCGGAGTCCGTTTGTTTGTTCTTCAAATATCGGTTAGTAACTTTTTTTCTATACATGCTAGCGACCTAAAACTTGTTTTATCGCATTCAGCGCGTCAAATTACGCCGGAAACGGTCGTCTTTGTTTTGATATTGCTCAAAACACGAAGTCGAATTTCGTTCGTTTGTTTCGTGGATATCGGTGAGTTACTTTTTTTCTATACATGCTAGCGACCTAAAACTTGTTTCATCGCATTCAGCGCGTCAAATTAAGCCGGAAACGGCCGTCTTTGTTTTGATATTGCTCAAAACACGAAGTCGAATTTCGTTCGTTTGTTCCGTGGATATGGGTGAGTTACTTTTTTTCCTTACATGCTAGCGACCTGAAAGTTGTTTCATCGCATTCAGCGCGTCAAATTACGCCGGAAACGGCCGTCGTTGTTTTGATATTGCTCAAAACACGAAGTCGAATTTCGTTCGTTTGTTTCGTGGATATCGGTGAGTAACTTTTTTTCTATACATGCTAGCGACCTAAAACTTGTTTTATCGCATTCAGCGCGTCAAATTACGCCGGAAACGGCCGTCGTTGTTTTGATATTGCTCAAAACACGAAGTCGAATTTCGTTCGTTTGTTTCGTGGATATCGGTGAGTAACTTTTTTTCTATACATGCTAGCGACCTAAAACTTGTTTCATCGCATTCAGCGCGTCAAATTACGCCGGAAACGGCCGTCTTTGTTTTGATATTGCTCGATAGACGAAGTCGGAGTCCGTTTGTTTGTTCTTCAAATATCGGTTAGTCACTTTTTTTCTATACATGCTAGCGACCTAAAACTTGTTTTATCGCATTTAGCGCGTCAAATTACGCTGGAAACGGTCGTCTTTGTTCTGATATTGCTCAAAACACGGAGTCGAATTCCGTTTGTTTGTTTCGTGGATATCGGTGAGTAACTTTTTTTCTATACATGCTAGCGACCTAAAACTTGTTTCATCGCATTCAGCGCGTCAAATTACGCCGGAAACAATCGTCTTTGTTTTGATATTGCTTAAAACACGAAGTCGAATTCCGTTCATTTGTTTCGTGGATATCGGTGAGTAACTTTTTTTCTATACATGCTAGCGACCTAAAACTTGTTTTATCGCATTAAGCGTCAAATTACGCCGGAAACGGTCGTCTTTGTTCTGATATTGCTCAAAACACGGAGTCGAATTCCGTTTGTTTGTTTCGTGGATATCGGTGAGTAACTTTTTTTCTATACATGCTAGCGACCTAAAACTTGTTTCATCGCATTCAGCGCGTCAAATTACGCCGGAAACAATCGTCTTTGTTTTGATATTGCTTAAAACACGAAGTCGAATTCCGTTCATTTGTTTCGTGGATATCGGTGAGTAACTTTTTTTCTATACATGCTAGCGACCTAAAACTTGTTTTATCGCATTCAGCGCGTCAAATTACGCCGGAAACGGCCGTCTTTGTTTTGATATTGCTCGATAGACGAAGTCGGAGTCCGTTTGTTTGTTTCGTGGATATGGGTGAGTTACTTTTTTTCCTTACATGCTAGCGACCTGAAACTTGTTTCATCGCATTCAGCGCGTCAAATTACGCCGGAAACGGCCGTCGTTGTTTTGATATTGCTCAAAACACGAAGTCGAATTTCGTTCGTTTGTTTCGTGGATATCGGTGAGTAACTTTTTTTCTATACATGCTAGCGACCTAAAACTTGTTTCATCGCATTCAGCGCGTCAAATTACGCCGGAAACGGCCGTCTTTGTTTTGATATTGCTCGATAGACGAAGTCGGAGTCCGTTTGTTTGTTCTTCAAATATCGGTTAGTAACTTTTTTTCTATACATGCTAGCGACCTAAAACTTGTTTTATCGCATTCAGCGCGTCAAATTACGCCGGAAACGGTCGTCTTTGTTTTGATATTGCTCAAAACACGAAGTCGAATTTCGTTCGTTTGTTTCGTGGATATCGGTGAGTTACTTTTTTTCTATACATGCTAGCGACCTAAAACTTGTTTCATCGCATTCAGCGCGTCAAATTACGCCGGAAACAATCGTCTTTGTTTTGATATTGCTTAAAACACGAAGTCGAATTCCGTTCATTTGTTTCGTGGATATCGGTGAGTAACTTTTTTTCTATACATGCTAGCGACCTAAAACTTGTTTTATCGCATTCAGCGCGTCAAATTACGCCGGAAACGGTCGTCTTTGTTTTGATATTGCTCAAAACACGAAGTCGAATTTCGTTCGTTTGTTTCGTGGATATCGGTGAGTTACTTTTTTTCTATACATGCTATCGACCTGAAACTTGTTTCATCGCATTCAGCGCGTCAAATTACGCCGGAAACGGTCGTCTTTGTTTCGATATTGCTCAAAACACGAAGTCGAATTCCGTTCGTTTGTTTCGTGGATATCGGTGAGTTACTTTTTTTCTATACATGCTATCGACCTGAAACTTGTTTCATCGCATTCAGCGCGTCAAATTACGCCGGAAACGGTCGTCTTTGTTTTGATATTGCTCAAAACACGAAGTCGAATTCCGTTCGTTTGTTTCGTGGATATCGGTGAGTAACTTTTTTTCTATACATGCTAGCGACCTGAAACTTGTTTCATCGCATTCAGCGCGTCAAATTACGCCGGAAACAATCGTCTTTGTTTTGATATTGCTTAAAACACGAAGTCGAATTCCGTTCATTTGTTTCGTGGATATCGGTGAGTAACTTTTTTTCTATACATGCTGGCGACCTAAAACTTGTTTTATCGCATTCAGCGCGTCAAATTACGCCGAAAACGGCCGTCTTTGTTTTGATATTGCCCGATAGACGAAGTCGGAGTCCGTTCGTTTGTTCTTCAAATATCGGTTAGTAACTTTTTTTCTATACATGCTAGCGACCTAAAACTTGTTTTATCGCATTCAGCGCGTCAAATTACGCCGGAAACGGTCGTCTTCGTTTTGATATTGCTCAAAACACGAAGTCGAATTCCGTTCGTTTGTTCCGTGGATATCGGTGAGTAACTTTTTTTCTATACATGCTAGCGACCTGAAACTTGTTTCATCGCATTCAGCGCGTCAAATTAAGCCGGAAACGGCCGTCTTTGTTTTGATATTGCTCAAAACACGAAGTCGAATTTCGTTCGTTTGTTCCGTGGATATGGGTGAGTTACTTTTTTTCCTTACATGCTAGCGACCTGAAAGTTGTTTCATCGCATTCAGCGCGTCAAATTACGCCGGAAACGGCCGTCGTTGTTTTGATATTGCTTAAAACACGAAGTCGAATTTCGTTCGTTTGTTTCGTGGATATCGGTGAGTAACTTTTTTTCTATACATGCTAGCGACCTAAAACTTGTTTTATCGCATTCAGCGCGTCAAATTACGCCGGAAACGGCCGTCGTTGTTTTGATATTGCTCAAAACACGAAGTCGAATTTCGTTCGTTTGTTTCGTGGATATCGGTGAGTAACTTTTTTTCTATACATGCTAGCGACCTAAAACTTGTTTTATCGCATTCAGCGCGTCAAATTACGCCGGAAACGGCCGTCTTTGTTTTGATATTGCTCAAAACACGAAGTCGAATTCCGTTCGTTTGTTCCGTGGATATCGGTGAGTAACTTTTTTTCTATACATGCTAGCGACCTGAAACTTGTTTCATCGCATTCAGCGCGTCAAATTAAGCCGGAAACGGCCGTCTTTGTTTTGATATTGCTCAAAACACGAAGTCGAATTTCGTTCGTTTGTTCCGTGGATATGGGTGAGTTACTTTTTTTCCTTACATGCTAGCGACCTGAAAGTTGTTTCATCGCATTCAGCGCGTCAAATTACGCCGGAAACGGCCGTCGTTGTTTCGATATTGCTTAAAACACGAAGTCGAATTTCGTTCGTTTGTTTCGTGGATATCGGTGAGTAACTTTTTTTCTATACATGCTAGCGACCTAAAACTTGTTTTATCGCATTCAGCGCGTCAAATTACGCCGGAAACGGCCGTCGTTGTTTTGATATTGCTCAAAACACGAAGTCGAATTTCGTTCGTTTGTTTCGTGGATATCGGTGAGTAACTTTTTTTCTATACATGCTAGCGACCTAAAACTTGTTTTATCGCATTCAGCGCGTCAAATTACGCCGGAAACGGCCGTCTTTGTTTTGATATTGCTCGATAGACGAAGTCGGAGTCCGTTTGTTTGTTCTTCAAATATCGGTTAGTCACTTTTTTTCTATACATGCTAGCGACCTAAAACTTGTTTTATCGCATTTAGCGCGTCAAATTACGCTGGAAACGGTCGTCTTTGTTCTGATATTGCTCAAAACACGGAGTCGAATTCCGTTTGTTTGTTTCGTGGATATCGGTGAGTAACTTTTTTTCTATACATGCTAGCGACCTAAAACTTGTTTCATCGCATTCAGCGCGTCAAATTACGCCGGAAACAATCGTCTTTGTTTTGATATTGCTTAAAACACGAAGTCGAATTCCGTTCATTTGTTTCGTGGATATCGGTGAGTAACTTTTTTTCTATACATGCTAGCGACCTAAAACTTGTTTTATCGCATTAAGCGTCAAATTACGCCGGAAACGGTCGTCTTTGTTCTGATATTGCTCAAAACACGGAGTCGAATTCCGTTTGTTTGTTTCGTGGATATCGGTGAGTAACTTTTTTTCTATACATGCTAGCGACCTAAAACTTGTTTCATCGCATTCAGCGCGTCAAATTACGCCGGAAACAATCGTCTTTGTTTTGATATTGCTTAAAACACGAAGTCGAATTCCGTTCATTTGTTTCGTGGATATCGGTGAGTAACTTTTTTTCTATACATGCTAGCGACCTAAAACTTGTTTTATCGCATTCAGCGCGTCAAATTACGCCGGAAACGGCCGTCTTTGTTTTGATATTGCTCGATAGACGAAGTCGGAGTCCGTTTGTTTGTTTCGTGGATATGGGTGAGTTACTTTTTTTCCTTACATGCTAGCGACCTGAAACTTGTTTCATCGCATTCAGCGCGTCAAATTACGCCGGAAACGGCCGTCGTTGTTTTGATATTGCTCAAAACACGAAGTCGAATTTCGTTCGTTTGTTTCGTGGATATCGGTGAGTAACTTTTTTTCTATACATGCTAGCGACCTAAAACTTGTTTCATCGCATTCAGCGCGTCAAATTACGCCGGAAACGGCCGTCTTTGTTTTGATATTGCTCGATAGACGAAGTCGGAGTCCGTTTGTTTGTTCTTCAAATATCAGTTAGTAACTTTTTTTCTATACATGCTAGCGACCTAAAACTTGTTTTATCGCATTCAGCGCGTCAAATTACGCCGGAAACGGTCGTCTTTGTTTTGATATTGCTCAAAACACGAAGTCGAATTTCGTTCGTTTGTTTCGTGGATATCGGTGAGTTACTTTTTTTCTATACATGCTAGCGACCTAAAACTTGTTTCATCGCATTCAGCGCGTCAAATTACGCCGGAAACAATCGTCTTTGTTTTGATATTGCTTAAAACACGAAGTCGAATTCCGTTCATTTGTTTCGTGGATATCGGTGAGTAACTTTTTTTCTATACATGCCAGCGACCTAAAACTTGTTTTATCGCATTCAGCGCGTCAAATTACGCCGGAAACGGTCGTCTTTGTTTTGATATTGCTCAAAACACGAAGTCGAATTTCGTTCGTTTGTTTCGTGGATATCGGTGAGTTACTTTTTTTCTATACATGCTATCGACCTGAAACTTGTTTCATCGCATTCAGCGCGTCAAATTACGCCGGAAACGGTCGTCTTTGTTTTGATATTGCTCAAAACACGAAGTCGAATTCCGTTCGTTTGTTTCGTGGATATCGGTGAGTAACTTTCTTTCTCTACATGCTAGCGACCTAAAACTTGTTCTATCGCATTCAGCGCGTCAAATTACGCCGGAAACGGCCGTCTTTGTTTTGATATTGCCCGATAGACGAAGTCGGAGTCCGTTTGTTTGTTTTTCAGATATCGGTTAGTAACTTTTTTTCTATACATGCTAGCGACCTAAAACTTGTTTTATCGCATTCAGCGCGTCAAATTACGCCGGAAACGGTCGTCTTTGTTTTGATATTGCTCAAAACACGAAGTCGAATTTCGTTCGTTTGTTTCGTGGATATCGGTGAGTTACTTTTTTTCTATACATGCTAGCGACCTAAAACTTGTTTCATCGCATTCAGCGCGTCAAATTACGCCGGAAACGGTCGTCTTTGTTCTGATATTGCTCAAAACACGGAGTCGAATTCCGTTTGTTTGTTTCGTGGATATCGGTGAGTAACTTTTTTTCTATACATGCTAGCGACCTGAAACTTGTTTCATCGCATTCAGCGCGTCAAATTACGCCGGAAACAATCGTCTTTGTTTTGATATTGCTTTAAACACGAAGTCGAATTCCGTTCATTTGTTTCGTGGATATCGGTGAGTAACTTTTTTTCTCTACATGCTAGCGACCTAAAACTTGTTTTATCGCATTCAGCGCGTCAAATTACGCCGGAAACGGCCGTCTTTGTTTTGATATTGCTCGATAGACGAAGTCGGAGTCCGTTTGTTTGTTTTTCAGATATCGGTTAGTAACTTTTTTTCTATACATGCTAGCGACCTAAAACTTGTTTTATCGCATTCAGCGCGTCAAATTACGCCGGAAACGGTCGTCTTTGTTTTGATATTGCTCAAAACACGAAGTCGAATTTCGTTCGTTTGTTTCGTGGATATCGGTGAGTTACTTTTTTTCTATACATGCTAGCGACCTAAAACTTGTTTCATCGCATTCAGCGCGTCAAATTACGCCGGAAACGGTCGTCTTTGTTCTGATATTGCTCAAAACACGGAGTCGAATTCCGTTTGTTTGTTTCGTGGATATCGGTGAGTGACTTTTTTTCTATACATGCTAGCGACCTGAAACTTGTTTCATCGCATTCAGCGCGTCAAATTACGCCGGAAACAATCGTCTTTGTTTTGATATTGCTTGAAACACGAAGTCGAATTCCGTTCATTTGTTTCGTGGATATCGGTGAGTAACTTTTTTTCTATACATGCTAGCGACCTAAAACTTGTTTTATCGCATTCAGCGCGTCAAATTACGCCGGAAACGGCCGTCTTTGTTTTGATATTGCTCGATAGACGAAGTCGGAGTCCGTTTGTTTGTTTCGTGGATATGGGTGAGTTACTTTTTTTCCTTACATGCTAGCGACCTGAAAATTGTTTCATCGCATTCAGCGCGTCAAATTACGCCGGAAACGGCCGTCGTTGTTTTGATATTGCTCAAAACACGAAGTCGAATTTCGTTCGTTTGTTTCGTGGATATCGGTGAGTTACTTTTTTTCTATACATGCTAGCGACCTAAAACTTGTTTCATCGCATTCAGCGCGTCAAATTACGCCGGAAACAATCGTCTTTGTTTTGATATTGCTTAAAACACGAAGTCGAATTCCGTTCATTTGTTTCGTGGATATCGGTGAGTAACTTTTTTTCTATACATGCTAGCGACCTTAAACTTGTTTTATCGCATTCAGCGCGTCAAATTACGCCGGAAACGGTCGTCTTTGTTTTGATATTGCTCAAAACACGAAGTCGAATTTCGTTCGTTTGTTTCGTGGATATCGGTGAGTTACTTTTTTTCTATACATGCTATCGACCTGAAACTTGTTTCATCGCATTCAGCGCGTCAAATTAAGCCGGAAACGGCCGTCTTTGTTTTGATATTGCTCAAAACACGAAGTCGAATTTCGTTCGTTTGTTTCGTGGATATCGGTGAGTTACTTTTTTTCTATACATGCTATCGACCTGAAACTTGTTTCATCGCATTCAGCGCGTCAAATTACGCCGGAAACGGTCGTCTTTGTTTCGATATTGCTCAAAACACGAAGTCGAATTCCGTTCGTTTGTTTCGTGGATATCGGTGAGTTACTTTTTTTCTATACATGCTATCGACCTGAAACTTGTTTCATCGCATTCAGCGCGTCAAATTACGCCGGAAACGGTCGTCTTTGTTTTGATATTGCTCAAAACACGAAGTCGAATTCCGTTCGTTTGTTTCGTGGATATCGGTGAGTAACTTTTTTTCTATACATGCTAGCGACCTGAAACTTGTTTCATCGCATTCAGCGCGTCAAATTACGCCGGAAACAATCGTCTTTGTTTTGATATTGCTTAAAACACGAAGTCGAATTCCGTTCATTTGTTTCGTGGATATCGGTGAGTAACTTTTTTTCTATACATGCTGGCGACCTAAAACTTGTTTTATCGCATTCAGCGCGTCAAATTACGCCGGAAACGGCCGTCTTTGTTTTGATATTGCCCGATAGACGAAGTCGGAGTCCGTTCGTTTGTTCTTCAAATATCGGTTAGTAACTTTTTTTCTATACATGCTAGCGACCTAAAACTTGTTTTATCGCATTCAGCGCGTCAAATTACGCCGGAAACGGTCGTCTTCGTTTTGATATTGCTCAAAACACGAAGTCGAATTCCGTTCGTTTGTTCCGTGGATATCGGTGAGTAACTTTTTTTCTATACATGCTAGCTACCTGAAACTTGTTTCATCGCATTCAGCGCGTCAAATTAAGCCGGAAACGGCCGTCTTTGTTTTGATATTGCTCAAAACACGAAGTCGAATTTCGTTCGTTTGTTCCGTGGATATGGGTGAGTTACTTTTTTTCCTTACATGCTAGCGACCTGAAAGTTGTTTCATCGCATTCAGCGCGTCAAATTACGCCGGAAACGGCCGTCGTTGTTTTGATATTGCTTAAAACACGAAGTCGAATTTCGTTCGTTTGTTTCGTGGATATCGGTGAGTAACTTTTTTTCTATACATGCTAGCGACCTAAAACTTGTTTTATCGCATTCAGCGCGTCAAATTACGCCGGAAACGGCCGTCGTTGTTTTGATATTGCTCAAAACACGAAGTCGAATTTCGTTCGTTTGTTTCGTGGATATCGGTGAGTAACTTTTTTTCTATACATGCTAGCGACCTAAAACTTGTTTTATCGCATTCAGCGCGTCAAATTACGCCGGAAACGGCCGTCTTTGTTTTGATATTGCTCAAAACACGAAGTCGAATTCCGTTCGTTTGTTCCGTGGATATCGGTGAGTAACTTTTTTTCTATACATGCTAGCGACCTGAAACTTGTTTCATCGCATTCAGCGCGTCAAATTAAGCCGGAAACGGCCGTCTTTGTTTTGATATTGCTCAAAACACGAAGTCGAATTTCGTTCGTTTGTTCCGTGGATATGGGTGAGTTACTTTTTTTCCTTACATGCTAGCGACCTGAAAGTTGTTTCATCGCATTCAGCGCGTCAAATTACGCCGGAAACGGCCGTCGTTGTTTCGATATTGCTTAAAACACGAAGTCGAATTTCGTTCGTTTGTTTCGTGGATATCGGTGAGTAACTTTTTTTCTATACATGCTAGCGACCTAAAACTTGTTTTATCGCATTCAGCGCGTCAAATTACGCCGGAAACGGCCGTCGTTGTTTTGATATTGCTCAAAACACGAAGTCGAATTTCGTTCGTTTGTTTCGTGGATATCGGTGAGTAACTTTTTTTCTATACATGCTAGCGACCTAAAACTTGTTTCATCGCATTCAGCGCGTCAAATTACGCCGGAAACGGCCGTCTTTGTTTTGATATTGCTCGATAGACGAAGTCGGAGTCCGTTTGTTTGTTCTTCAAATATCGGTTAGTAACTTTTTTTCTATACATGCTAGCGACCTAAAACTTGTTTTATCGCATTTAGCGCGTCAAATTACGCTGGAAACGGTCGTCTTTGTTCTGATCTTGCTCAAAACACGGAGTCGAATTCCGTTTGTTTGTTTCGTGGATATCGGTGAGTAACTTTTTTTCTATACATGCTAGCGACCTAAAACTTGTTTCATCGCATTCAGCGCGTCAAATTACGCCGGAAACAATCGTCTTTGTTTTGATATTGCTTAAAACACGAAGTCGAATTCCGTTCATTTGTTTCGTGGATATCGGTGAGTAACTTTTTTTCTATACATGCTAGCGACCTAAAACTTGTTTTATCGCATTAAGCGTCAAATTACGCCGGAAACGGTCGTCTTTGTTCTGATATTGCTCAAAACACGGAGTCGAATTCCGTTTGTTTGTTTCGTGGATATCGGTGAGTAACTTTTTTTCTATACATGCTAGCGACCTAAAACTTGTTTCATCGCATTCAGCGCGTCAAATTACGCCGGAAACAATCGTCTTTGTTTTGATATTGCTTAAAACACGAAGTCGAATTCCGTTCATTTGTTTCGTGGATATCGGTGAGTAACTTTTTTTCTATACATGCTAGCGACCTAAAACTTGTTTTATCGCATTCAGCGCGTCAAATTACGCCGGAAACGGCCGTCTTTGTTTTGATATTGCTCGATAGACGAAGTCGGAGTCCGTTTGTTTGTTTCGTGGATATGGGTGAGTTACTTTTTTTCCTTACATGCTAGCGACCTGAAACTTGTTTCATCGCATTCAGCGCGTCAAATTACGCCGGAAACGGCCGTCGTTGTTTTGATATTGCTCAAAACACGAAGTCGAATTTCGTTCGTTTGTTTCGTGGATATCGGTGAGTAACTTTTTTTCTATACATGCTAGCGACCTAAAACTTGTTTCATCGCATTCAGCGCGTCAAATTACGCCGGAAACGGCCTTCTTTGTTTTGATATTGCTCGATAGACGAAGTCGGAGTCCGTTTGTTTGTTCTTCAAATATCGGTTAGTAACTTTTTTTCTATACATGCTAGCGACCTAAAACTTGTTTTATCGCATTCAGCGCGTCAAATTACGCCGGAAACGGCCGTCGTTGTTTTGATATTGCTCAAAACACGAAGTCGAATTTCGTTCGTTTGTTTCGTGGATATCGGTGAGTAACTTTTTTTCTATACATGCTAGCGACCTAAAACTTGTTTTATCGCATTCAGCGCGTCAAATTACGCCGGAAACGGCCGTCTTTGTTTTGATATTGCTCGATAGACGAAGTCGGAGTCCGTTTGTTTGTTTTTCAGATATCGGTTAGTAACTTTTTTTCTATACATGCTAGCGACCTAAAACTTGTTTTATCGCATTCAGCGCGTCAAATTACGCCGGAAACGGTCGTCTTTGTTTTGATATTGCTCAAAACACGAAGTCGAATTTCGTTCGTTTGTTTCGTGGATATCGGTGAGTTACTTTTTTTCTATACATGCTAGCGACCTAAAACTTGTTTCATCGCATTCAGCGCGTCAAATTACGCCGGAAACGGTCGTCTTTGTTCTGATATTGCTCAAAACACGGAGTCGAATTCCGTTTGTTTGTTTCGTGGATATCGGTGAGTGACTTTTTTTCTATACATGCTAGCGACCTGAAACTTGTTTCATCGCATTCAGCGCGTCAAATTACGCCGGAAACAATCGTCTTTGTTTTGATATTGCTTGAAACACGAAGTCGAATTCCGTTCATTTGTTTCGTGGATATCGGTGAGTAACTTTTTTTCTATACATGCTAGCGACCTAAAACTTGTTTTATCGCATTCAGCGCGTCAAATTACGCCGGAAACGGCCGTCTTTGTTTTGATATTGCTCGATAGACGAAGTCGGAGTCCGTTTGTTTGTTTCGTGGATATGGGTGAGTTACTTTTTTTCCTTACATGCTAGCGACCTGAAAATTGTTTCATCGCATTCAGCGCGTCAAATTACGCCGGAAACGGCCGTCGTTGTTTTGATATTGCTCAAAACACGAAGTCGAATTTCGTTCGTTTGTTTCGTGGATATCGGTGAGTTACTTTTTTTCTATACATGCTAGCGACCTAAAACTTGTTTCATCGCATTCAGCGCGTCAAATTACGCCGGAAACAATCGTCTTTGTTTTGATATTGCTTAAAACACGAAGTCGAATTCCGTTCATTTGTTTCGTGGATATCGGTGAGTAACTTTTTTTCTATACATGCTAGCGACCTTAAACTTGTTTTATCGCATTCAGCGCGTCAAATTACGCCGGAAACGGTCGTCTTTGTTTTGATATTGCTCAAAACACGAAGTCGAATTTCGTTCGTTTGTTTCGTGGATATCGGTGAGTTACTTTTTTTCTATACATGCTATCGACCTGAAACTTGTTTCATCGCATTCAGCGCGTCAAATTAAGCCGGAAACGGCCGTCTTTGTTTTGATATTGCTCAAAACACGAAGTCGAATTTCGTTCGTTTGTTTCGTGGATATCGGTGAGTTACTTTTTTTCTATACATGCTATCGACCTGAAACTTGTTTCATCGCATTCAGCGCGTCAAATTACGCCGGAAACGGTCGTCTTTGTTTCGATATTGCTCAAAACACGAAGTCGAATTCCGTTCGTTTGTTTCGTGGATATCGGTGAGTTACTTTTTTTCTATACATGCTATCGACCTGAAACTTGTTTCATCGCATTCAGCGCGTCAAATTACGCCGGAAACGGTCGTCTTTGTTTTGATATTGCTCAAAACACGAAGTCGAATTCCGTTCGTTTGTTTCGTGGATATCGGTGAGTAACTTTTTTTCTATACATGCTAGCGACCTGAAACTTGTTTCATCGCATTCAGCGCGTCAAATTACGCCGGAAACAATCGTCTTTGTTTTGATATTGCTTAAAACACGAAGTCGAATTCCGTTCATTTGTTTCGTGGATATCGGTGAGTAACTTTTTTTCTATACATGCTGGCGACCTAAAACTTGTTTTATCGCATTCAGCGCGTCAAATTACGCCGGAAACGGCCGTCTTTGTTTTGATATTGCCCGATAGACGAAGTCGGAGTCCGTTCGTTTGTTCTTCAAATATCGGTTAGTAACTTTTTTTCTATACATGCTAGCGACCTAAAACTTGTTTTATCGCATTCAGCGCGTCAAATTACGCCGGAAACGGTCGTCTTCGTTTTGATATTGCTCAAAACACGAAGTCGAATTCCGTTCGTTTGTTCCGTGGATATCGGTGAGTAACTTTTTTTCTATACATGCTAGCTACCTGAAACTTGTTTCATCGCATTCAGCGCGTCAAATTAAGCCGGAAACGGCCGTCTTTGTTTTGATATTGCTCAAAACACGAAGTCGAATTTCGTTCGTTTGTTCCGTGGATATGGGTGAGTTACTTTTTTTCCTTACATGCTAGCGACCTGAAAGTTGTTTCATCGCATTCAGCGCGTCAAATTACGCCGGAAACGGCCGTCGTTGTTTTGATATTGCTTAAAACACGAAGTCGAATTTCGTTCGTTTGTTTCGTGGATATCGGTGAGTAACTTTTTTTCTATACATGCTAGCGACCTAAAACTTGTTTTATCGCATTCAGCGCGTCAAATTACGCCGGAAACGGCCGTCGTTGTTTTGATATTGCTCAAAACACGAAGTCGAATTTCGTTCGTTTGTTTCGTGGATATCGGTGAGTAACTTTTTTTCTATACATGCTAGCGACCTAAAACTTGTTTTATCGCATTCAGCGCGTCAAATTACGCCGGAAACGGCCGTCTTTGTTTTGATATTGCTCAAAACACGAAGTCGAATTCCGTTCGTTTGTTCCGTGGATATCGGTGAGTAACTTTTTTTCTATACATGCTAGCGACCTGAAACTTGTTTCATCGCATTCAGCGCGTCAAATTAAGCCGGAAACGGCCGTCTTTGTTTTGATATTGCTCAAAACACGAAGTCGAATTTCGTTCGTTTGTTCCGTGGATATGGGTGAGTTACTTTTTTTCCTTACATGCTAGCGACCTGAAAGTTGTTTCATCGCATTCAGCGCGTCAAATTACGCCGGAAACGGCCGTCGTTGTTTCGATATTGCTTAAAACACGAAGTCGAATTTCGTTCGTTTGTTTCGTGGATATCGGTGAGTAACTTTTTTTCTATACATGCTAGCGACCTAAAACTTGTTTTATCGCATTCAGCGCGTCAAATTACGCCGGAAACGGCCGTCGTTGTTTTGATATTGCTCAAAACACGAAGTCGAATTTCGTTCGTTTGTTTCGTGGATATCGGTGAGTAACTTTTTTTCTATACATGCTAGCGACCTAAAACTTGTTTCATCGCATTCAGCGCGTCAAATTACGCCGGAAACGGCCGTCTTTGTTTTGATATTGCTCGATAGACGAAGTCGGAGTCCGTTTGTTTGTTCTTCAAATATCGGTTAGTAACTTTTTTTCTATACATGCTAGCGACCTAAAACTTGTTTTATCGCATTTAGCGCGTCAAATTACGCTGGAAACGGTCGTCTTTGTTCTGATCTTGCTCAAAACACGGAGTCGAATTCCGTTTGTTTGTTTCGTGGATATCGGTGAGTAACTTTTTTTCTATACATGCTAGCGACCTAAAACTTGTTTCATCGCATTCAGCGCGTCAAATTACGCCGGAAACAATCGTCTTTGTTTTGATATTGCTTAAAACACGAAGTCGAATTCCGTTCATTTGTTTCGTGGATATCGGTGAGTAACTTTTTTTCTATACATGCTAGCGACCTAAAACTTGTTTTATCGCATTAAGCGTCAAATTACGCCGGAAACGGTCGTCTTTGTTCTGATATTGCTCAAAACACGGAGTCGAATTCCGTTTGTTTGTTTCGTGGATATCGGTGAGTAACTTTTTTTCTATACATGCTAGCGACCTAAAACTTGTTTCATCGCATTCAGCGCGTCAAATTACGCCGGAAACAATCGTCTTTGTTTTGATATTGCTTAAAACACGAAGTCGAATTCCGTTCATTTGTTTCGTGGATATCGGTGAGTAACTTTTTTTCTATACATGCTAGCGACCTAAAACTTGTTTTATCGCATTCAGCGCGTCAAATTACGCCGGAAACGGCCGTCTTTGTTTTGATATTGCTCGATAGACGAAGTCGGAGTCCGTTTGTTTGTTTCGTGGATATGGGTGAGTTACTTTTTTTCCTTACATGCTAGCGACCTGAAACTTGTTTCATCGCATTCAGCGCGTCAAATTACGCCGGAAACGGCCGTCGTTGTTTTGATATTGCTCAAAACACGAAGTCGAATTTCGTTCGTTTGTTTCGTGGATATCGGTGAGTAACTTTTTTTCTATACATGCTAGCGACCTAAAACTTGTTTCATCGCATTCAGCGCGTCAAATTACGCCGGAAACGGCCTTCTTTGTTTTGATATTGCTCGATAGACGAAGTCGGAGTCCGTTTGTTTGTTCTTCAAATATCGGTTAGTAACTTTTTTTCTATACATGCTAGCGACCTAAAACTTGTTTTATCGCATTCAGCGCGTCAAATTACGCCGGAAACGGCCGTCGTTGTTTTGATATTGCTCAAAACACGAAGTCGAATTTCGTTCGTTTGTTTCGTGGATATCGGTGAGTAACTTTTTTTCTATACATGCTAGCGACCTAAAACTTGTTTTATCGCATTAAGCGTCAAATTACGCCGGAAACGGTCGTCTTTGTTCTGATATTGCTCAAAACACGGAGTCGAATTCCGTTTGTTTGTTTCGTGGATATCGGTGAGTAACTTTTTTTCTATACATGCTAGCGACCTAAAACTTGTTTCATCGCATTCAGCGCGTCAAATTACGCCGGAAACAATCGTCTTTGTTTTGATATTGCTTAAAACACGAAGTCGAATTCCGTTCATTTGTTTCGTGGATATCGGTGAGTAACTTTTTTTCTATACATGCTAGCGACCTAAAACTTGTTTTATCGCATTCAGCGCGTCAAATTACGCCGGAAACGGCCGTCTTTGTTTTGATATTGCTCGATAGACGAAGTCGGAGTCCGTTTGTTTGTTTCGTGGATATGGGTGAGTTACTTTTTTTCCTTACATGCTAGCGACCTGAAACTTGTTTCATCGCATTCAGCGCGTCAAATTACGCCGGAAACGGCCGTCGTTGTTTTGATATTGCTCAAAACACGAAGTCGAATTTCGTTCGTTTGTTTCGTGGATATCGGTGAGTAACTTTTTTTCTATACATGCTAGCGACCTAAAACTTGTTTCATCGCATTCAGCGCGTCAAATTACGCCGGAAACGGCCTTCTTTGTTTTGATATTGCTCGATAGACGAAGTCGGAGTCCGTTTGTTTGTTCTTCAAATATCGGTTAGTAACTTTTTTTCTATACATGCTAGCGACCTAAAACTTGTTTTATCGCATTCAGCGCGTCAAATTACGCCGGAAACGGTCGTCTTTGTTTTGATATTGCTCAAAACACGAAGTCGAATTTCGTTCGTTTGTTTCGTGGATATCGGTGAGTTACTTTTTTTCTATACATGCTAGCGACCTAAAACTTGTTTCATCGCATTCAGCGCGTCAAATTACGCCGGAAACAATCGTCTTTGTTTTGATATTGCTTAAAACACGAAGTCGAATTCCGTTCATTTGTTTCGTGGATATCGGTGAGTAACTTTTTTTCTATACATGCCAGCGACCTAAAACTTGTTTTATCGCATTCAGCGCGTCAAATTACGCCGGAAACGGTCGTCTTTGTTTTGATATTGCTCAAAACACGAAGTCGAATTTCGTTCGTTTGTTTCGTGGATATCGGTGAGTTACTTTTTTTCTATACATGCTATCGACCTGAAACTTGTTTCATCGCATTCAGCGCGTCAAATTACGCCGGAAACGGTCGTCTTTGTTTTGATATTGCTCAAAACACGAAGTCGAATTCCGTTCGTTTGTTTCGTGGATATCGGTGAGTAACTTTCTTTCTCTACATGCTAGCGACCTAAAACTTGTTCTATCGCATTCAGCGCGTCAAATTACGCCGGAAACGGCCGTCTTTGTTTTGATATTGCCCGATAGACGAAGTCGGAGTCCGTTTGTTTGTTTTTCAGATATCGGTTAGTAACTTTTTTTCTATACATGCTAGCGACCTAAAACTTGTTTTATCGCATTCAGCGCGTCAAATTACGCCGGAAACGGTCGTCTTTGTTTTGATATTGCTCAAAACACGAAGTCGAATTTCGTTCGTTTGTTTCGTGGATATCGGTGAGTTACTTTTTTTCTATACATGCTAGCGACCTAAAACTTGTTTCATCGCATTCAGCGCGTCAAATTACGCCGGAAACGGTCGTCTTTGTTCTGATATTGCTCAAAACACGGAGTCGAATTCCGTTTGTTTGTTTCGTGGATATCGGTGAGTAACTTTTTTTCTATACATGCTAGCGACCTGAAACTTGTTTCATCGCATTCAGCGCGTCAAATTACGCCGGAAACAATCGTCTTTGTTTTGATATTGCTTTAAACACGAAGTCGAATTCCGTTCATTTGTTTCGTGGATATCGGTGAGTAACTTTTTTTCTCTACATGCTAGCGACCTAAAACTTGTTTTATCGCATTCAGCGCGTCAAATTACGCCGGAAACGGCCGTCTTTGTTTTGATATTGCTCAAAACACGAAGTCGAATTTCGTTCGTTTGTTTCGTGGATATCGGTGAGTTACTTTTTTTCTATACATGCTAGCGACCTAAAACTTGTTTCATCGCATTCAGCGCGTCAAATTACGCTGGAAACGGTCGTCTTTGTTCTGATATTGCTTAAAACACGAAGTCGAATTCCGTTCATTTGTTTCGTGGATATCGGTGAGTAACTTTTTTTCTATACATGCCAGCGACCTAAAACTTGTTTTATCGCATTCAGCGCGTCAAATTACGCCGGAAACGGTCGTCTTTGTTTTGATATTGCTCAAAACACGAAGTCGAATTTCGTTCGTTTGTTTCGTGGATATCGGTGAGTTACTTTTTTTCTATACATGCTATCGACCTGAAACTTGTTTCATCGCATTCAGCGCGTCAAATTACGCCGGAAACGGTCGTCTTTGTTTTGATATTGCTCAAAACACGAAGTCGAATTCCGTTCGTTTGTTTCGTGGATATCGGTGAGTAACTTTCTTTCTCTACATGCTAGCGACCTAAAACTTGTTCTATCGCATTCAGCGCGTCAAATTACGCCGGAAACGGCCGTCTTTGTTTTGATATTGCCCGATAGACGAAGTCGGAGTCCGTTTGTTTGTTTTTCAGATATCGGTTAGTAACTTTTTTTCTATACATGCTAGCGACCTAAAACTTGTTTTATCGCATTCAGCGCGTCAAATTACGCCGGAAACGGTCGTCTTTGTTTTGATATTGCTCAAAACACGAAGTCGAATTTCGTTCGTTTGTTTCGTGGATATCGGTGAGTTACTTTTTTTCTATACATGCTAGCGACCTAAAACTTGTTTCATCGCATTCAGCGCGTCAAATTACGCCGGAAACGGTCGTCTTTGTTCTGATATTGCTCAAAACACGGAGTCGAATTCCGTTTGTTTGTTTCGTGGATATCGGTGAGTAACTTTTTTTCTATACATGCTAGCGACCTGAAACTTGTTTCATCGCATTCAGCGCGTCAAATTACGCCGGAAACAATCGTCTTTGTTTTGATATTGCTTTAAACACGAAGTCGAATTCCGTTCATTTGTTTCGTGGATATCGGTGAGTAACTTTTTTTCTCTACATGCTAGCGACCTAAAACTTGTTTTATCGCATTCAGCGCGTCAAATTACGCCGGAAACGGCCGTCTTTGTTTTGATATTGCTCGATAGACGAAGTCGGAGTCCGTTTGTTTGTTTTTCAGATATCGGTTAGTAACTTTTTTTCTATACATGCTAGCGACCTAAAACTTGTTTTATCGCATTCAGCGCGTCAAATTACGCCGGAAACGGTCGTCTTTGTTTTGATATTGCTCAAAACACGAAGTCGAATTTCGTTCGTTTGTTTCGTGGATATCGGTGAGTTACTTTTTTTCTATACATGCTAGCGACCTAAAACTTGTTTCATCGCATTCAGCGCGTCAAATTACGCCGGAAACGGTCGTCTTTGTTCTGATATTGCTCAAAACACGGAGTCGAATTCCGTTTGTTTGTTTCGTGGATATCGGTGAGTGACTTTTTTTCTATACATGCTAGCGACCTGAAACTTGTTTCATCGCATTCAGCGCGTCAAATTACGCCGGAAACAATCGTCTTTGTTTTGATATTGCTTGAAACACGAAGTCGAATTCCGTTCATTTGTTTCGTGGATATCGGTGAGTAACTTTTTTTCTATACATGCTAGCGACCTAAAACTTGTTTTATCGCATTCAGCGCGTCAAATTACGCCGGAAACGGCCGTCTTTGTTTTGATATTGCTCGATAGACGAAGTCGGAGTCCGTTTGTTTGTTTCGTGGATATGGGTGAGTTACTTTTTTTCCTTACATGCTAGCGACCTGAAAATTGTTTCATCGCATTCAGCGCGTCAAATTACGCCGGAAACGGCCGTCGTTGTTTTGATATTGCTCAAAACACGAAGTCGAATTTCGTTCGTTTGTTTCGTGGATATCGGTGAGTTACTTTTTTTCTATACATGCTAGCGACCTAAAACTTGTTTCATCGCATTCAGCGCGTCAAATTACGCCGGAAACAATCGTCTTTGTTTTGATATTGCTTAAAACACGAAGTCGAATTCCGTTCATTTGTTTCGTGGATATCGGTGAGTAACTTTTTTTCTATACATGCTAGCGACCTTAAACTTGTTTTATCGCATTCAGCGCGTCAAATTACGCCGGAAACGGTCGTCTTTGTTTTGATATTGCTCAAAACACGAAGTCGAATTTCGTTCGTTTGTTTCGTGGATATCGGTGAGTTACTTTTTTTCTATACATGCTATCGACCTGAAACTTGTTTCATCGCATTCAGCGCGTCAAATTAAGCCGGAAACGGCCGTCTTTGTTTTGATATTGCTCAAAACACGAAGTCGAATTTCGTTCGTTTGTTTCGTGGATATCGGTGAGTTACTTTTTTTCTATACATGCTATCGACCTGAAACTTGTTTCATCGCATTCAGCGCGTCAAATTACGCCGGAAACGGTCGTCTTTGTTTCGATATTGCTCAAAACACGAAGTCGAATTCCGTTCGTTCGTTTCGTGGATATCGGTGAGTTACTTTTTTTCTATACATGCTATCGACCTGAAACTTGTTTCATCGCATTCAGCGCGTCAAATTACGCCGGAAACGGTCGTCTTTGTTTTGATATTGCTCAAAACACGAAGTCGAATTCCGTTCGTTTGTTTCGTGGATATCGGTGAGTAACTTTTTTTCTATACATGCTAGCGACCTGAAACTTGTTTCATCGCATTCAGCGCGTCAAATTACGCCGGAAACAATCGTCTTTGTTTTGATATTGCTTAAAACACGAAGTCGAATTCCGTTCATTTGTTTCGTGGATATCGGTGAGTAACTTTTTTTCTATACATGCTGGCGACCTAAAACTTGTTTTATCGCATTCAGCGCGTCAAATTACGCCGGAAACGGCCGTCTTTGTTTTGATATTGCCCGATAGACGAAGTCGGAGTCCGTTCGTTTGTTCTTCAAATATCGGTTAGTAACTTTTTTTCTATACATGCTAGCGACCTAAAACTTGTTTTATCGCATTCAGCGCGTCAAATTACGCCGGAAACGGTCGTCTTCGTTTTGATATTGCTCAAAACACGAAGTCGAATTCCGTTCGTTTGTTCCGTGGATATCGGTGAGTAACTTTTTTTCTATACATGCTAGCGACCTGAAACTTGTTTCATCGCATTCAGCGCGTCAAATTAAGCCGGAAACGGCCGTCTTTGTTTTGATATTGCTCAAAACACGAAGTCGAATTTCGTTCGTTTGTTCCGTGGATATGGGTGAGTTACTTTTTTTCCTTACATGCTAGCGACCTGAAAGTTGTTTCATCGCATTCAGCGCGTCAAATTACGCCGGAAACGGCCGTCGTTGTTTTGATATTGCTTAAAACACGAAGTCGAATTTCGTTCGTTTGTTTCGTGGATATCGGTGAGTAACTTTTTTTCTATACATGCTAGCGACCTAAAACTTGTTTTATCGCATTCAGCGCGTCAAATTACGCCGGAAACGGCCGTCGTTGTTTTGATATTGCTCAAAACACGAAGTCGAATTTCGTTCGTTTGTTTCGTGGATATCGGTGAGTAACTTTTTTTCTATACATGCTAGCGACCTAAAACTTGTTTTATCGCATTCAGCGCGTCAAATTACGCCGGAAACGGCCGTCTTTGTTTTGATATTGCTCAAAACACGAAGTCGAATTCCGTTCGTTTGTTCCGTGGATATCGGTGAGTAACTTTTTTTCTATACATGCTAGCGACCTGAAACTTGTTTCATCGCATTCAGCGCGTCAAATTAAGCCGGAAACGGCCGTCTTTGTTTTGATATTGCTCAAAACACGAAGTCGAATTTCGTTCGTTTGTTCCGTGGATATGGGTGAGTTACTTTTTTTCCTTACATGCTAGCGACCTGAAAGTTGTTTCATCGCATTCAGCGCGTCAAATTACGCCGGAAACGGCCGTCGTTGTTTCGATATTGCTTAAAACACGAAGTCGAATTTCGTTCGTTTGTTTCGTGGATATCGGTGAGTAACTTTTTTTCTATACATGCTAGCGACCTAAAACTTGTTTTATCGCATTCAGCGCGTCAAATTACGCCGGAAACGGCCGTCGTTGTTTTGATATTGCTCAAAACACGAAGTCGAATTTCGTTCGTTTGTTTCGTGGATATCGGTGAGTAACTTTTTTTCTATACATGCTAGCGACCTAAAACTTGTTTCATCGCATTCAGCGCGTCAAATTACGCCGGAAACGGCCGTCTTTGTTTTGATATTGCTCGATAGACGAAGTCGGAGTCCGTTTGTTTGTTCTTCAAATATCGGTTAGTAACTTTTTTTCTATACATGCTAGCGACCTAAAACTTGTTTTATCGCATTTAGCGCGTCAAATTACGCTGGAAACGGTCGTCTTTGTTCTGATATTGCTCAAAACACGGAGTCGAATTCCGTTTGTTTGTTTCGTGGATATCGGTGAGTAACTTTTTTTCTATACATGCTAGCGACCTAAAACTTGTTTCATCGCATTCAGCGCGTCAAATTACGCCGGAAACAATCGTCTTTGTTTTGATATTGCTTAAAACACGAAGTCGAATTCCGTTCATTTGTTTCGTGGATATCGGTGAGTAACTTTTTTTCTATACATGCTAGCGACCTAAAACTTGTTTTATCGCATTAAGCGTCAAATTACGCCGGAAACGGTCGTCTTTGTTCTGATATTGCTCAAAACACGGAGTCGAATTCCGTTTGTTTGTTTCGTGGATATCGGTGAGTAACTTTTTTTCTATACATGCTAGCGACCTAAAACTTGTTTCATCGCATTCAGCGCGTCAAATTACGCCGGAAACAATCGTCTTTGTTTTGATATTGCTTAAAACACGAAGTCGAATTCCGTTCATTTGTTTCGTGGATATCGGTAGGTAACTTTTTTTCTATACATGCTAGCGACCTAAAACTTGTTTTATCGCATTCAGCGCGTCAAATTACGCCGGAAACGGCCGTCTTTGTTTTGATATTGCTCGATAGACGAAGTCGGAGTCCGTTTGTTTGTTTCGTGGATATGGGTGAGTTACTTTTTTTCCCTACATGCTAGCGACCTGAAACTTGTTTCATCGCATTCAGCGCGTCAAATTACGCCGGAAACGGCCGTCGTTGTTTTGATATTGCTCAAAACACGAAGTCGAATTTCGTTCGTTTGTTTCGTGGATATCGGTGAGTAACTTTTTTTCTATACATGCTAGCGACCTAAAACTTGTTTCATCGCATTCAGCGCGTCAAATTACGCCGGAAACGGCCGTCTTTGTTTTGATATTGCTCGATAGACGAAGTCGGAGTCCGTTTGTTTGTTCTTCAAATATCGGTTAGTAACTTTTTTTCTATACATGCTAGCGACCTAAAACTTGTTTTATCGCATTCAGCGCGTCAAATTACGCCGGAAACGGTCGTCTTTGTTTTGATATTGCTCAAAACACGAAGTCGAATTTCGTTCGTTTGTTTCGTGGATATCGGTGAGTTACTTTTTTTCTATACATGCTAGCGACCTAAAACTTGTTTCATCGCATTCAGCGCGTCAAATTACGCCGGAAACAATCGTCTTTGTTTTGATATTGCTTAAAACACGAAGTCGAATTCCGTTCATTTGTTTCGTGGATATCGGTGAGTAACTTTTTTTCTATACATGCCAGCGACCTAAAACTTGTTTTATCGCATTCAGCGCGTCAAATTACGCCGGAAACGGTCGTCTTTGTTTTGATATTGCTCAAAACACGAAGTCGAATTTCGTTCGTTTGTTTCGTGGATATCGGTGAGTTACTTTTTTTCTATACATGCTATCGACCTGAAACTTGTTTCATCGCATTCAGCGCGTCAAATTACGCCGGAAACGGTCGTCTTTGTTTTGATATTGCTCAAAACACGAAGTCGAATTCCGTTCGTTTGTTTCGTGGATATCGGTGAGTAACTTTCTTTCTCTACATGCTAGCGACCTAAAACTTGTTCTATCGCATTCAGCGCGTCAAATTACGCCGGAAACGGCCGTCTTTGTTTTGATATTGCCCGATAGACGAAGTCGGAGTCCGTTTGTTTGTTTTTCAGATATCGGTTAGTAACTTTTTTTCTATACATGCTAGCGACCTAAAACTTGTTTTATCGCATTCAGCGCGTCAAATTACGCCGGAAACGGTCGTCTTTGTTTTGATATTGCTCAAAACACGAAGTCGAATTTCGTTCGTTTGTTTCGTGGATATCGGTGAGTTACTTTTTTTCTATACATGCTAGCGACCTAAAACTTGTTTCATCGCATTCAGCGCGTCAAATTACGCCGGAAACGGTCGTCTTTGTTCTGATATTGCTCAAAACACGGAGTCGAATTCCGTTTGTTTGTTTCGTGGATATCGGTGAGTAACTTTTTTTCTATACATGCTAGCGACCTGAAACTTGTTTCATCGCATTCAGCGCGTCAAATTACGCCGGAAACAATCGTCTTTGTTTTGATATTGCTTTAAACACGAAGTCGAATTCCGTTCATTTGTTTCGTGGATATCGGTGAGTAACTTTTTTTCTCTACATGCTAGCGACCTAAAACTTGTTTTATCGCATTCAGCGCGTCAAATTACGCCGGAAACGGCCGTCTTTGTTTTGATATTGCTCGATAGACGAAGTCGGAGTCCGTTTGTTTGTTTTTCAGATATCGGTTAGTAACTTTTTTTCTATACATGCTAGCGACCTAAAACTTGTTTTATCGCATTCAGCGCGTCAAATTACGCCGGAAACGGTCGTCTTTGTTTTGATATTGCTCAAAACACGAAGTCGAATTTCGTTCGTTTGTTTCGTGGATATCGGTGAGTTACTTTTTTTCTATACATGCTAGCGACCTAAAACTTGTTTCATCGCATTCAGCGCGTCAAATTACGCCGGAAACGGTCGTCTTTGTTCTGATATTGCTCAAAACACGGAGTCGAATTCCGTTTGTTTGTTTCGTGGATATCGGTGAGTGACTTTTTTTCTATACATGCTAGCGACCTGAAACTTGTTTCATCGCATTCAGCGCGTCAAATTACGCCGGAAACAATCGTCTTTGTTTTGATATTGCTTGAAACACGAAGTCGAATTCCGTTCATTTGTTTCGTGGATATCGGTGAGTAACTTTTTTTCTATACATGCTAGCGACCTAAAACTTGTTTTATCGCATTCAGCGCGTCAAATTACGCCGGAAACGGCCGTCTTTGTTTTGATATTGCTCGATAGACGAAGTCGGAGTCCGTTTGTTTGTTTCGTGGATATGGGTGAGTTACTTTTTTTCCTTACATGCTAGCGACCTGAAAATTGTTTCATCGCATTCAGCGCGTCAAATTACGCCGGAAACGGCCGTCGTTGTTTTGATATTGCTCAAAACACGAAGTCGAATTTCGTTCGTTTGTTTCGTGGATATCGGTGAGTTACTTTTTTTCTATACATGCTAGCGACCTAAAACTTGTTTCATCGCATTCAGCGCGTCAAATTACGCCGGAAACGGCCGTCTTTGTTTTGATATTGCCCGATAGACGAAGTCGGAGTCCGTTCGTTTGTTCTTCAAATATCGGTTAGTAACTTTTTTTCTATACATGCTAGCGACCTAAAACTTGTTTTATCGCATTCAGCGCGTCAAATTACGCCGGAAACGGTCGTCTTCGTTTTGATATTGCTCAAAACACGAAGTCGAATTCCGTTCGTTTGTTCCGTGGATATCGGTGAGTAACTTTTTTTCTATACATGCTAGCGACCTGAAACTTGTTTCATCGCATTCAGCGCGTCAAATTAAGCCGGAAACGGCCGTCTTTGTTTTGATATTGCTCAAAACACGAAGTCGAATTTCGTTCGTTTGTTCCGTGGATATGGGTGAGTTACTTTTTTTCCTTACATGCTAGCGACCTGAAAGTTGTTTCATCGCATTCAGCGCGTCAAATTACGCCGGAAACGGCCGTCGTTGTTTTGATATTGCTCAAAACACGAAGTCGAATTTCGTTCGTTTGTTTCGTGGATATCGGTGAGTAACTTTTTTTCTATACATGCTAGCGACCTAAAACTTGTTTTATCGCATTCAGCGCGTCAAATTACGCCGGAAACGGCCGTCGTTGTTTTGATATTGCTCAAAACACGAAGTCGAATTTCGTTCGTTTGTTTCGTGGATATCGGTGAGTAACTTTTTTTCTATACATGCTAGCGACCTAAAACTTGTTTCATCGCATTCAGCGCGTCAAATTACGCCGGAAACGGCCGTCTTTGTTTTGATATTGCTCGATAGACGAAGTCGGAGTCCGTTTGTTTGTTCTTCAAATATCGGTTAGTCACTTTTTTTCTATACATGCTAGCGACCTAAAACTTGTTTTATCGCATTTAGCGCGTCAAATTACGCTGGAAACGGTCGTCTTTGTTCTGATATTGCTCAAAACACGGAGTCGAATTCCGTTTGTTTGTTTCGTGGATATCGGTGAGTAACTTTTTTTCTATACATGCTAGCGACCTAAAACTTGTTTCATCGCATTCAGCGCGTCAAATTACGCCGGAAACAATCGTCTTTGTTTTGATATTGCTTAAAACACGAAGTCGAATTCCGTTCATTTGTTTCGTGGATATCGGTGAGTAACTTTTTTTCTATACATGCTAGCGACCTAAAACTTGTTTTATCGCATTAAGCGTCAAATTACGCCGGAAACGGTCGTCTTTGTTCTGATATTGCTCAAAACACGGAGTCGAATTCCGTTTGTTTGTTTCGTGGATATCGGTGAGTAACTTTTTTTCTATACATGCTAGCGACCTAAAACTTGTTTCATCGCATTCAGCGCGTCAAATTACGCCGGAAACAATCGTCTTTGTTTTGATATTGCTTAAAACACGAAGTCGAATTCCGTTCATTTGTTTCGTGGATATCGGTGAGTAACTTTTTTTCTATACATGCTAGCGACCTAAAACTTGTTTTATCGCATTCAGCGCGTCAAATTACGCCGGAAACGGCCGTCTTTGTTTTGATATTGCTCGATAGACGAAGTCGGAGTCCGTTTGTTTGTTCCGTGGATATGGGTGAGTTACTTTTTTTCCTTACATGCTAGCGACCTGAAACTTGTTTCATCGCATTCAGCGCGTCAAATTACGCCGAAAACGGCCGTCGTTGTTTTGATATTGCTCAAAACACGAAGTCGAATTTCGTTCGTTTGTTTCGTGGATATCGGTGAGTAACTTTTTTTCTATACATGCTAGCGACCTAAAACTTGTTTCATCGCATTCAGCGCGTCAAATTACGCCGGAAACGGCCGTCTTTGTTTTGATATTGCTCGATAGACGAAGTCGGAGTCCGTTTGTTTGTTCTTCAAATATCGGTTAGTAACTTTTTTTCTATACATGCTAGCGACCTAAAACTTGTTTTATCGCATTCAGCGCGTCAAATTACGCCGGAAACGGTCGTCTTTGTTTTGATATTGCTCAAAACACGAAGTCGAATTTCGTTCGTTTGTTTCGTGGATATCGGTGAGTTACTTTTTTTCTATACATGCTAGCGACCTAAAACTTGTTTCATCGCATTCAGCGCGTCAAATTAAGCCGGAAACGGCCGTCTTTGTTTTGATATTGCTCAAAACACGAAGTCGAATTTCGTTCGTTTGTTCCGTGGATATGGGTGAGTTACTTTTTTTCCTTACATGCTAGCGACCTGAAAGTTGTTTCATCGCATTCAGCGCGTCAAATTACGCCGGAAACGGCCGTCGTTGTTTTGATATTGCTCAAAACACGAAGTCGAATTTCGTTCGTTTGTTTCGTGGATATCGGTGAGTAACTTTTTTTCTATACATGCTAGCGACCTAAAACTTGTTTTATCGCATTCAGCGCGTCAAATTACGCCGGAAACGGCCGTCGTTGTTTTGATATTGCTCAAAACACGAAGTCGAATTTCGTTCGTTTGTTTCGTGGATATCGGTGAGTAACTTTTTTTCTATACATGCTAGCGACCTAAAACTTGTTTCATCGCATTCAGCGCGTCAAATTACGCCGGAAACGGCCGTCTTTGTTTTGATATTGCTCGATAGACGAAGTCGGAGTCCGTTTGTTTGTTCTTCAAATATCGGTTAGTCACTTTTTTTCTATACATGCTAGCGACCTAAAACTTGTTTTATCGCATTTAGCGCGTCAAATTACGCTGGAAACGGTCGTCTTTGTTCTGATATTGCTCAAAACACGGAGTCGAATTCCGTTTGTTTGTTTCGTGGATATCGGTGAGTAACTTTTTTTCTATACATGCTAGCGACCTAAAACTTGTTTCATCGCATTCAGCGCGTCAAATTACGCCGGAAACAATCGTCTTTGTTTTGATATTGCTTAAAACACGAAGTCGAATTCCGTTCATTTGTTTCGTGGATATCGGTGAGTAACTTTTTTTCTATACATGCTAGCGACCTAAAACTTGTTTTATCGCATTAAGCGTCAAATTACGCCGGAAACGGTCGTCTTTGTTCTGATATTGCTCAAAACACGGAGTCGAATTCCGTTTGTTTGTTTCGTGGATATCGGTGAGTAACTTTTTTTCTATACATGCTAGCGACCTAAAACTTGTTTCATCGCATTCAGCGCGTCAAATTACGCCGGAAACAATCGTCTTTGTTTTGATATTGCTTAAAACACGAAGTCGAATTCCGTTCATTTGTTTCGTGGATATCGGTGAGTAACTTTTTTTCTATACATGCTAGCGACCTAAAACTTGTTTTATCGCATTCAGCGCGTCAAATTACGCCGGAAACGGCCGTCTTTGTTTTGATATTGCTCGATAGACGAAGTCGGAGTCCGTTTGTTTGTTTCGTGGATATGGGTGAGTTACTTTTTTTCCTTACATGCTAGCGACCTGAAACTTGTTTCATCGCATTCAGCGCGTCAAATTACGCCGGAAACGGCCGTCGTTGTTTTGATATTGCTCAAAACACGAAGTCGAATTTCGTTCGTTTGTTTCGTGGATATCGGTGAGTAACTTTTTTTCTATACATGCTAGCGACCTAAAACTTGTTTCATCGCATTCAGCGCGTCAAATTACGCCGGAAACGGCCGTCTTTGTTTTGATATTGCTCGATAGACGAAGTCGGAGTCCGTTTGTTTGTTCTTCAAATATCGGTTAGTAACTTTTTTTCTATACATGCTAGCGACCTAAAACTTGTTTTATCGCATTCAGCGCGTCAAATTACGCCGGAAACGGTCGTCTTTGTTTTGATATTGCTCAAAACACGAAGTCGAATTTCGTTCGTTTGTTTCGTGGATATCGGTGAGTTACTTTTTTTCTATACATGCTAGCGACCTAAAACTTGTTTCATCGCATTCAGCGCGTCAAATTACGCCGGAAACAATCGTCTTTGTTTTGATATTGCTTAAAACACGAAGTCGAATTCCGTTCATTTGTTTCGTGGATATCGGTGAGTAACTTTTTTTCTATACATGCTAGCGACCTAAAACTTGTTTTATCGCATTCAGCGCGTCAAATTACGCCGGAAACGGTCGTCTTTGTTTTGATATTGCTCAAAACACGAAGTCGAATTTCGTTCGTTTGTTTCGTGGATATCGGTGAGTTACTTTTTTTCTATACATGCTATCGACCTGAAACTTGTTTCATCGCATTCAGCGCGTCAAATTACGCCGGAAACGGTCGTCTTTGTTTCGATATTGCTCAAAACACGAAGTCGAATTCCGTTCGTTTGTTTCGTGGATATCGGTGAGTTACTTTTTTTCTATACATGCTATCGACCTGAAACTTGTTTCATCGCATTCAGCGCGTCAAATTACGCCGGAAACGGTCGTCTTTGTTTTGATATTGCTCAAAACACGAAGTCGAATTCTGTTCGTTTGTTTCGTGGATATCGGTGAGTAACTTTTTTTCTATACATGCTAGCGACCTGAAACTTGTTTCATCGCATTCAGCGCGTCAAATTACGCCGGAAACAATCGTCTTTGTTTTGATATTGCTTAAAACACGAAGTCGAATTCCGTTCATTTGTTTCGTGGATATCGGTGAGTAACTTTTTTTCTATACATGCTGGCGACCTAAAACTTGTTTTATCGCATTCAGCGCGTCAAATTACGCCGGAAACGGCCGTCTTTGTTTTGATATTGCCCGATAGACGAAGTCGGAGTCCGTTCGTTTGTTCTTCAAATATCGGTTAGTAACTTTTTTTCTATACATGCTAGCGACCTAAAACTTGTTTTATCGCATTCAGCGCGTCAAATTACGCCGGAAACGGTCGTCTTCGTTTTGATATTGCTCAAAACACGAAGTCGAATTCCGTTCGTTTGTTCCGTGGATATCGGTGAGTAACTTTTTTTCTATACATGCTAGCGACCTGAAACTTGTTTCATCGCATTCAGCGCGTCAAATTAAGCCGGAAACGGCCGTCTTTGTTTTGATATTGCTCAAAACACGAAGTCGAATTTCGTTCGTTTGTTCCGTGGATATGGGTGAGTTACTTTTTTTCCTTACATGCTAGCGACCTGAAAGTTGTTTCATCGCATTCAGCGCGTCAAATTACGCCGGAAACGGCCGTCGTTGTTTTGATATTGCTTAAAACACGAAGTCGAATTTCGTTCGTTTGTTTCGTGGATATCGGTGAGTAACTTTTTTTCTATACATGCTAGCGACCTAAAACTTGTTTTATCGCATTCAGCGCGTCAAATTACGCCGGAAACGGCCGTCGTTGTTTTGATATTGCTCAAAACACGAAGTCGAATTTCGTTCGTTTGTTTCGTGGATATCGGTGAGTAACTTTTTTTCTATACATGCTAGCGACCTAAAACTTGTTTTATCGCATTCAGCGCGTCAAATTACGCCGGAAACGGCCGTCTTTGTTTTGATATTGCTCAAAACACGAAGTCGAATTCCGTTCGTTTGTTCCGTGGATATCGGTGAGTAACTTTTTTTCTATACATGCTAGCGACCTGAAACTTGTTTCATCGCATTCAGCGCGTCAAATTAAGCCGGAAACGGCCGTCTTTGTTTTGATATTGCTCAAAACACGAAGTCGAATTTCGTTCGTTTGTTCCGTGGATATGGGTGAGTTACTTTTTTTCCTTACATGCTAGCGACCTGAAAGTTGTTTCATCGCATTCAGCGCGTCAAATTACGCCGGAAACGGCCGTCGTTGTTTCGATATTGCTTAAAACACGAAGTCGAATTTCGTTCGTTTGTTTCGTGGATATCGGTGAGTCACTTTTTTTCTATACATGCTAGCGACCTAAAACTTGTTTTATCGCATTCAGCGCGTCAAATTACGCCGGAAACGGCCGTCGTTGTTTTGATATTGCTCAAAACACGAAGTCGAATTTCGTTCGTTTGTTTCGTGGATATCGGTGAGTAACTTTTTTTCTATACATGCTAGCGACCTAAAACTTGTTTCATCGCATTCAGCGCGTCAAATTACGCCGGAAACGGCCGTCTTTGTTTTGATATTGCTCGATAGACGAAGTCGGAGTCCGTTTGTTTGTTCTTCAAATATCGGTTAGTAACTTTTTTTCTATACATGCTAGCGACCTAAAACTTGTTTTATCGCATTTAGCGCGTCAAATTACGCTGGAAACGGTCGTCTTTGTTCTGATATTGCTCAAAACACGGAGTCGAATTCCGTTTGTTTGTTTCGTGGATATCGGTGAGTAACTTTTTTTCTATACATGCTAGCGACCTAAAACTTGTTTCATCGCATTCAGCGCGTCAAATTACGCCGGAAACAATCGTCTTTGTTTTGATATTGCTTAAAACACGAAGTCGAATTCCGTTCATTTGTTTCGTGGATATCGGTGAGTAACTTTTTTTCTATACATGCTAGCGACCTAAAACTTGTTTTATCGCATTAAGCGTCAAATTACGCCGGAAACGGTCGTCTTTGTTCTGATATTGCTCAAAACACGGAGTCGAATTCCGTTTGTTTGTTTCGTGGATATCGGTGAGTAACTTTTTTTCTATACATGCTAGCGACCTGAAACTTGTTTCATCGCATTCAGCGCGTCAAATTAAGCCGGAAACGGCCGTCTTTGTTTTGATATTGCTCAAAACACGAAGTCGAATTTCGTTCGTTTGTTCCGTGGATATGGGTGAGTTACTTTTTTTCCTTACATGCTAGCGACCTGAAAGTTGTTTCATCGCATTCAGCGCGTCAAATTACGCCGGAAACGGCCGTCGTTGTTTTGATATTGCTTAAAACACGAAGTCGAATTTCGTTCGTTTGTTTCGTGGATATCGGTGAGTAACTTTTTTTCTATACATGCTAGCGACCTAAAACTTGTTTTATCGCATTCAGCGCGTCAAATTACGCCGGAAACGGCCGTCGTTGTTTTGATATTGCTCAAAACACGAAGTCGAATTTCGTTCGTTTGTTTCGTGGATATCGGTGAGTAACTTTTTTTCTATACATGCTAGCGACCTAAAACTTGTTTTATCGCATTCAGCGCGTCAAATTACGCCGGAAACGGCCGTCTTTGTTTTGATATTGCTCAAAACACGAAGTCGAATTCCGTTCGTTTGTTCCGTGGATATCGGTGAGTAACTTTTTTTCTATACATGCTAGCGACCTGAAACTTGTTTCATCGCATTCAGCGCGTCAAATTAAGCCGGAAACGGCCGTCTTTGTTTTGATATTGCTCAAAACACGAAGTCGAATTTCGTTCGTTTGTTCCGTGGATATGGGTGAGTTACTTTTTTTCCTTACATGCTAGCGACCTGAAAGTTGTTTCATCGCATTCAGCGCGTCAAATTACGCCGGAAACGGCCGTCGTTGTTTCGATATTGCTTAAAACACGAAGTCGAATTTCGTTCGTTTGTTTCGTGGATATCGGTGAGTCACTTTTTTTCTATACATGCTAGCGACCTAAAACTTGTTTTATCGCATTCAGCGCGTCAAATTACGCCGGAAACGGCCGTCGTTGTTTTGATATTGCTCAAAACACGAAGTCGAATTTCGTTCGTTTGTTTCGTGGATATCGGTGAGTAACTTTTTTTCTATACATGCTAGCGACCTAAAACTTGTTTCATCGCATTCAGCGCGTCAAATTACGCCGGAAACGGCCGTCTTTGTTTTGATATTGCTCGATAGACGAAGTCGGAGTCCGTTTGTTTGTTCTTCAAATATCGGTTAGTAACTTTTTTTCTATACATGCTAGCGACCTAAAACTTGTTTTATCGCATTTAGCGCGTCAAATTACGCTGGAAACGGTCGTCTTTGTTCTGATATTGCTCAAAACACGGAGTCGAATTCCGTTTGTTTGTTTCGTGGATATCGGTGAGTAACTTTTTTTCTATACATGCTAGCGACCTAAAACTTGTTTCATCGCATTCAGCGCGTCAAATTACGCCGGAAACAATCGTCTTTGTTTTGATATTGCTTAAAACACGAAGTCGAATTCCGTTCATTTGTTTCGTGGATATCGGTGAGTAACTTTTTTTCTATACATGCTAGCGACCTAAAACTTGTTTTATCGCATTAAGCGTCAAATTACGCCGGAAACGGTCGTCTTTGTTCTGATATTGCTCAAAACACGGAGTCGAATTCCGTTTGTTTGTTTCGTGGATATCGGTGAGTAACTTTTTTTCTATACATGCTAGCGACCTAAAACTTGTTTCATCGCATTCAGCGCGTCAAATTACGCCGGAAACGGCCGTCTTTGTTTTGATATTGCTCGATAGACGAAGTCGGAGTCCGTTTGTTTGTTCTTCAAATATCGGTTAGTAACTTTTTTTCTATACATGCTAGCGACCTAAAACTTGTTTTATCGCATTCAGCGCGTCAAATTACGCCGGAAACGGTCGTCTTTGTTTTGATATTGCTCAAAACACGAAGTCGAATTTCGTTCGTTTGTTTCGTGGATATCGGTGAGTTACTTTTTTTCTATACATGCTAGCGACCTAAAACTTGTTTCATCGCATTCAGCGCGTCAAATTACGCCGGAAACAATCGTCTTTGTTTTGATATTGCTTAAAACACGAAGTCGAATTCCGTTCATTTGTTTCGTGGATATCGGTGAGTAACTTTTTTTCTATACATGCCAGCGACCTAAAACTTGTTTTATCGCATTCAGCGCGTCAAATTACGCCGGAAACGGTCGTCTTTGTTTTGATATTGCTCAAAACACGAAGTCGAATTTCGTTCGTTTGTTTCGTGGATATCGGTGAGTTACTTTTTTTCTATACATGCTATCGACCTGAAACTTGTTTCATCGCATTCAGCGCGTCAAATTACGCCGGAAACGGTCGTCTTTGTTTTGATATTGCTCAAAACACGAAGTCGAATTCCGTTCGTTTGTTTCGTGGATATCGGTGAGTAACTTTCTTTCTCTACATGCTAGCGACCTAAAACTTGTTCTATCGCATTCAGCGCGTCAAATTACGCCGGAAACGGCCGTCTTTGTTTTGATATTGCCCGATAGACGAAGTCGGAGTCCGTTTGTTTGTTTTTCAGATATCGGTTAGTAACTTTTTTTCTATACATGCTAGCGACCTAAAACTTGTTTTATCGCATTCAGCGCGTCAAATTACGCCGGAAACGGTCGTCTTTGTTTTGATATTGCTCAAAACACGAAGTCGAATTTCGTTCGTTTGTTTCGTGGATATCGGTGAGTTACTTTTTTTCTATACATGCTAGCGACCTAAAACTTGTTTCATCGCATTCAGCGCGTCAAATTACGCCGGAAACGGTCGTCTTTGTTCTGATATTGCTCAAAACACGGAGTCGAATTCCGTTTGTTTGTTTCGTGGATATCGGTGAGTAACTTTTTTACTATACATGCTAGCGACCTGAAACTTGTTTCATCGCATTCAGCGCGTCAAATTACGCCGGAAACAATCGTCTTTGTTTTGATATTGCTTTAAACACGAAGTCGAATTCCGTTCATTTGTTTCGTGGATATCGGTGAGTAACTTTTTTTCTCTACATGCTAGCGACCTAAAACTTGTTTTATCGCATTCAGCGCGTCAAATTACGCCGGAAACGGCCGTCTTTGTTTTGATATTGCTCGATAGACGAAGTCGGAGTCCGTTTGTTTGTTTTTCAGATATCGGTTAGTAACTTTTTTTCTATACATGCTAGCGACCTAAAACTTGTTTTATCGCATTCAGCGCGTCAAATTACGCCGGAAACAATCGTCTTTGTTTTGATATTGCTTAAAACACGAAGTCGAATTCCGTTCATTTGTTTCGTGGATATCGGTGAGTAACTTTTTTTCTATACATGCTAGCGACCTTAAACTTGTTTTATCGCATTCAGCGCGTCAAATTACGCCGGAAACGGTCGTCTTTGTTTTGATATTGCTCAAAACACGAAGTCGAATTTCGTTCGTTTGTTTCGTGGATATCGGTGAGTTACTTTTTTTCTATACATGCTATCGACCTGAAACTTGTTTCATCGCATTCAGCGCGTCAAATTACGCCGGAAACGGTCGTCTTTGTTTTGGTATTGCTCAAAACACGAAGTCGAATTCCGTTCGTTTGTTTCGTGGATATCGGTGAGTAACTTTCTTTCTCTACATGCTAGCGACCTAAAACTTGTTTTATCGCATTCAGCGCGTCAAATTACGCCGGAAACGGCCGTCTTTGTTTTGATATTGCCCGATAGACGAAGTCGTAGTCCGTTTGTTTGTTTTTCAGATATCGGTTAGTAACTTTTTTTCTATACATGCTAGCGACCTAAAACTTGTTTCATCGCATTCAGCGCGTCAAATTACGCCGGAAACGGTCGTCTTTGTTTTGATATTGCTCAAAACACGAAGTCGAATTTCGTTCGTTTGTTTCGTGGATATCGGTTAGTAACTTTTTTTCTATACATGCTAGCGACCTAAAACTTGTTTTATCGCATTCAGCGCGTCAAATTACGCCGGAAACGGTCGTCTTTGTTTTGATATTGCTCAAAACACGAAGTCGAATTTCGTTCGTTTGTTTCGTGGATATCGGTGAGTTACTTTTTTTCTATACATGCTAGCGACCTAAAACTTGTTTCATCGCATTCAGCGCGTCAAATTACGCCGGAAACGGTCGTCTTTGTTCTGATATTGCTCAAAACACGGAGTCGAATTCCGTTTGTTTGTTTCGTGGATATCGGTGAGTAACTTTTTTTCTATACATGCTAGCGACCTGAAACTTGTTTTATCGCATTCAGCGCGTCAAATTACGCCGGAAACGGTCGTCTTTGTTTTGATATTGCTCAAAACACGAAGTCGAATTCCGTTCGTTTGTTTCGTGGATATCGGTGAGTTACTTTTTTTCTATACATGCTATCGACCTGAAACTTGTTTCATCGCATTCAGCGCGTCAAATTACGCCGGAAACGGTCGTCTTTGTTTTGATATTGCTTAAAACACGAAGTCGAATTCCGTTCGTTTGTTTCGTGGATATCGGTGAGTAACTTTCTTTCTCTACATGCTAGCGACCTAAAACTTGTTTTATCGCATTCAGCGCGTCAAATTACGCCGGAAACGGCCGTCTTTGTTTTGATATTGCCCGATAGACGAAGTCGTAGTCCGTTTGTTTGTTTTTCAGATATCGGTTAGTAACTTTTTTTCTATACATGCTAGCGACCTAAAACTTGTTTCATCGCATTCAGCGCGTCAAATTACGCCGGAAACGGTCGTCTTTGTTTTGATATTGCTCAAAACACGAAGTCGAATTTCGTTCGTTTGTTTCGTGGATATCGGTTAGTAACTTTTTTTCTATACATGCTAGCGACCTAAAACTTGTTTTATCGCATTCAGCGCGTCAAATTACGCCGGAAACGGTCGTCTTTGTTTTGATATTGCTCAAAACACGAAGTCGAATTTCGTTCGTTTGTTTCGTGGATATCGGTGAGTTACTTTTTTTCTATACATGCTAGCGACCTAAAACTTGTTTCATCGCATTCAGCGCGTCAAATTACGCCGGAAACGGTCGTCTTTGTTCTGATATTGCTCAAAACACGGAGTCGAATTCCGTTTGTTTGTTTCGTGGATATCGGTGAGTAACTTTTTTTCTATACATGCTAGCGACCTGAAACTTGTTTCATCGCATTCAGCGCGTCAAATTACGCCGGAAACAATCGTCTTTGTTTTGATATTGCTTTAAACACGAAGTCGAATTCCGTTCATTTGTTTCGTGGATATCGGTGAGTAACTTTTTTTCTATACATGCTAGCGACCTAAAACTTGTTTTATCGCATTCAGCGCGTCAAATTACGCCGGAAACGGTCGTCTTTGTTTTGATATTGCTCAAAACACGAAGTCGAATTCCGTTCGTTTGTTTCGTGGATATCGGTGAGTTACTTTTTTTCTATACATGCTATCGACCTGAAACTTGTTTCATCGCATTCAGCGCGTCAAATTACGCCGGAAACGGTCGTCTTTGTTTTGATATTGCTCAAAACACGAAGTCGAATTCCGTTCGTTTGTTTCGTGGATATCGGTGAGTTACTTTTTTTCTATACATGCTATCGACCTGAAACTTGTTTCATCGCATTCAGCGCGTCAAATTACGCCGGAAACGGTCGTCTTTGTTTTGATATTGCTCAAAACACGAAGTCGAATTTCGTTCGTTTGTTTCGTGGATATCGGTGAGTTACTTTTTTTCTATACATGCTAGCGACCTAAAACTTGTTTTATCGCATTCAGCGCGTCAAATTACGCCGGAAACGGTCGTCTTTGTTCTGATATTGCTCAAAACACGGAGTCGAATTCCGTTTGTTTGTTTCGTGGATATCGGTGAGTGACTTTTTTTCTATACATGCTAGCGACCTGAAACTTGTTTCATCGCATTCAGCGCGTCAAATTACGCCGGAAACAATCGTCTTTGTTTTGATATTGCTTGAAACACGAAGTCGAATTCCGTTCATTTGTTTCGTGGATATCGGTGAGTAACTTTTTTTCTATACATGCTAGCGACCTAAAACTTGTTTTATCGCATTCAGCGCGTCAAATTACGCCGGAAACGGCCGTCTTTGTTTTGATATTGCTCGATAGACGAAGTCGGAGTCCGTTTGTTTGTTTCGTGGATATGGGTGAGTTACTTTTTTTCCTTACATGCTAGCGACCTGAAAATTGTTTCATCGCATTCAGCGCGTCAAATTACGCCGGAAACGGCCGTCGTTGTTTTGATATTGCTCAAAACACGAAGTCGAATTTCGTTCGTTTGTTTCGTGGATATCGGTGAGTTACTTTTTTTCTATACATGCTAGCGACCTGAAACTTGTTTCATCGCATTCAGCGCGTCAAATTACGCCGGAAACAATCGTCTTTGTTTTGATATTGCTTAAAACACGAAGTCGAATTCCGTTCATTTGTTTCGTGGATATCGGTGAGTTACTTTTTTTCTATACATGCTATCGACCTGAAACTTGTTTCATCGCATTCAGCGCGTCAAATTACGCCGGAAACGGTCGTCTTTGTTTTGATATTGCTCAAAACACGAAGTCGAATTCCGTTCGTTTGTTTCGTGGATATCGGTGAGTTACTTTTTTTCTATACATGCTATCGACCTGAAACTTGTTTCATCGCATTCAGCGCGTCAAATTACGCCGGAAACGGTCGTCTTTGTTTTGATATTGCTCAAAACACGAAGTCGAATTTCGTTCGTTTGTTTCGTGGATATCGGTGAGTTACTTTTTTTCTATACATGCTAGCGACCTAAAACTTGTTTTATCGCATTCAGCGCGTCAAATTACGCCGGAAACGGTCGTCTTTGTTCTGATATTGCTCAAAACACGGAGTCGAATTCCGTTTGTTTGTTTCGTGGATATCGGTGAGTGACTTTTTTTCTATACATGCTAGCGACCTGAAACTTGTTTCATCGCATTCAGCGCGTCAAATTACGCCGGAAACAATCGTCTTTGTTTTGATATTGCTTGAAACACGAAGTCGAATTCCGTTCATTTGTTTCGTGGATATCGGTGAGTAACTTTTTTTCTATACATGCTAGCGACCTAAAACTTGTTTTATCGCATTCAGCGCGTCAAATTACGCCGGAAACGGCCGTCTTTGTTTTGATATTGCTCGATAGACGAAGTCGGAGTCCGTTTGTTTGTTTCGTGGATATGGGTGAGTTACTTTTTTTCCTTACATGCTAGCGACCTGAAAATTGTTTCATCGCATTCAGCGCGTCAAATTACGCCGGAAACGGCCGTCGTTGTTTTGATATTGCTCAAAACACGAAGTCGAATTTCGTTCGTTTGTTTCGTGGATATCGGTGAGTTACTTTTTTTCTATACATGCTAGCGACCTGAAACTTGTTTCATCGCATTCAGCGCGTCAAATTACGCCGGAAACAATCGTCTTTGTTTTGATATTGCTTAAAACACGAAGTCGAATTCCGTTCATTTGTTTCGTGGATATCGGTGAGTAACTTTTTTTCTATACATGCTAGCGACCTAAAACTTGTTTTATCGCATTCAGCGCGTCAAATTACGCCGGAAACGGTCGTCTTTGTTTTGATATTGCTCAAAACACGAAGTCGAATTTCGTTCGTTTGTTTCGTGGATATCGGTGAGTTACTTTTTTTCTATACATGCTATCGACCTGAAACTTGTTTCATCGCATTCAGCGCGTCAAATTACGCCGGAAACGGTCGTCTTTGTTTTGGTATTGCTCAAAACACGAAGTCGAATTCCGTTCGTTTGTTTCGTGGATATCGGTGAGTAACTTTCTTTCTCTACATGCTAGCGACCTAAAACTTGTTTTATCGCATTCAGCGCGTCAAATTACGCCGGAAACGGCCGTTTTTGTTTTGATATTGCCCGATAGACGAAGTCGTAGTCCGTTTGTTTGTTTTTCAGATATCGGTTAGTAACTTTTTTTCTATACATGCTAGCGACCTAAAACTTGTTTTATCGCATTCAGCGCGTCAAATTACGCCGGAAACGGTCGTCTTTGTTTTGATATTGCTCAAAACACGAAGTCGAATTTCGTTCGTTTGTTTCGTGGATATCGGTGAGTTACTTTTTTTCTATACATGCTAGCGACCTAAAACTTGTTTCATCGCATTCAGCGCGTCAAATTACGCCGGAAACGGTCGTCTTTGTTCTGATATTGCTCAAAACACGAAGTCGAATTCCGTTTGTTTGTTTCGTGGATATCGGTGAGTAACTTTTTTTCTATACATGCTAGCGACCTAAAACTTGTTTCATCGCATTCAGCGCGTCAAATTACGCCGGAAACAATCGTCTTTGTTTTGATATTGCTTAAAACACGAAGTCGAATTCCGTTCATTTGTTTCGTGGATATCGGTGAGTAACTTTTTTTCTATACATGCTAGCGACCTAAAACTTGTTTTATCGCATTCAGCGCGTCAAATTACGCCGGAAACGGTCGTCTTTGTTTTGATATTGCTCAAAACACGAAGTCGAATTTCGTTCGTTTGTTTCGTGGATATCGGTGAGTTACTTTTTTTCTATACATGCTATCGACCTGAAACTTGTTTCATCGCATTCAGCGCGTCAAATTACGCCGGAAACGGTCGTCTTTGTTTTGATATTGCTCAAAACACGAAGTCGAATTCCGTTCGTTTGTTTCGTGGATATCGGTGAGTAACTTTCTTTCTCTACATGCTAGCGACCTAAAACTTGTTTTATCGCATTCAGCGCGTCAAATTACGCCGGAAACGGCCGTCTTTGTTTTGATATTGCTCGATAGACGAAGTCGGAGTCCGTTTGTTTGTTTTTCAGATATCGGTTAGTAACTTTTTTTCTATACATGCTAGCGACCTAAAACTTAGTTTATCGCATTCAGCGCGTCAAATTACGCCGGAAACGGTCGTCTTTGTTTTGATATTGCTCAAAACACGAAGTCGAATTTCGTTCGTTTGTTTCGTGGATATCGGTGAGTTACTTTTTTTCTATACATGCTAGCGACCTAAAACTTGTTTCATCGCATTCAGCGCGTCAAATTACGCCGGAAACGGTCGTCTTTGTTCTGATATTGCTCAAAACACGGAGTCGAATTCCGTTTGTTTGTTTCGTGGATATCGGTGAGTAACTTTTTTTCCATACATGCTAGCGACCTGAAACTTGTTTCATCGCATTCAGCGCGTCAAATTACGCCGGAAACAATCGTCTTTGTTTTGATATTGCTTAAAACACGAAGTCGAATTCCGTTCATTTGTTTCGTGGATATCGGTGAGTAACTTTTTTTCTATACATGCTGGCGACCTAAAACTTGTTTTATCGCATTCAGCGCGTCAAATTACGCCGGAAACGGCCGTCTTTGTTTTGATATTGCCCGATAGACGAAGTCGGAGTCCGTTCGTTTGTTCTTCAAATATCGGTTAGTAACTTTTTTTCTATACATGCTAGCGACCTAAAACTTGTTTTATCGCATTCAGCGCGTCAAATTACGCCGGAAACGGTCGTCTTCGTTTTGATATTGCTCAAAACACGAAGTCGAATTCCGTTCGTTTGTTCCGTGGATATCGGTGAGTAACTTTTTTTCTATACATGCTAGCGACCTGAAACTTGTTTCATCGCATTCAGCGCGTCAAATTAAGCCGGAAACGGCCGTCTTTGTTTTGATATTGCTCAAAACACGAAGTCGAATTTCGTTCGTTTGTTCCGTGGATATGGGTGAGTTACTTTTTTTCCTTACATGCTAGCGACCTGAAAGTTGTTTCATCGCATTCAGCGCGTCAAATTACGCCGGAAACGGCCGTCGTTGTTTTGATATTGCTCAAAACACGAAGTCGAATTTCGTTCGTTTGTTTCGTGGATATCGGTGAGTAACTTTTTTTCTATACATGCTAGCGACCTAAAACTTGTTTCATCGCATTCAGCGCGTCAAATTACGCCGGAAACGGCCGTCTTTGTTTTGATATTGCTCGATAGACGAAGTCGGAGTCCGTTTGTTTGTTCTTCAAATATCGGTTAGTAACTTTTTTTCTATATATGCTAGCGACCTAAAACTTGTTTTATCGCATTTAGCGCGTCAAATTACGCTGGAAACGGTCGTCTTTGTTCTGATATTGCTCAAAACACGGAGTCGAATTCCGTTTGTTTGTTTCGTGGATATCGGTGAGTAACTTTTTTTCTATACATGCTAGCGACCTAAAACTTGTTTCATCGCATTCAGCGCGTCAAATTACGCCGGAAACAATCGTCTTTGTTTTGATATTGCTTAAAACACGAAGTCGAATTCCGTTCATTTGTTTCGTGGATATCGGTGAGTAACTTTTTTTCTATACATGCTAGCGACCTAAAACTTGTTTTATCGCATTTAGCGCGTCAAATTACGCCGGAAACGGTCGTCTTTGTTCTGATATTGCTCAAAACACGGAGTCGAATTCCGTTTGTTTGTTTCGTGGATATCGGTGAGTAACTTTTTTTCTATACATGCTAGCGACCTAAAACTTGTTTCATCGCATTCAGCGCGTCAAATTACGCCGGAAACAATCGTCTTTGTTTTGATATTGCTTAAAACACGAAGTCGAATTTCGTTCGTTTGTTTCGTGGATATCGGTGAGTTACTTTTTTTCTATACATGCTAGCGACCTAAAACTTGTTTCATCGCATTCAGCGCGTCAAATTACGCCGGAAACGGTCGTCTTTGTTCTGATATTGCTCAAAACACGGAGTCGAATTCCGTTTGTTTGTTTCGTGGATATCGGTGAGTAACTTTTTTTCTATACATGCTAGCGACCTGAAACTTGTTTCATCGCATTCAGCGCGTCAAATTACGCCGGAAACAATCGTCTTTGTTTTGATATTGCTTTAAACACGAAGTCGAATTCCGTTCATTTGTTTCGTGGATATCGGTGAGTAACTTTTTTTCTATACATGCTAGCGACCTAAAACTTGTTTTATCGCATTCAGCGCGTCAAATTACGCCGGAAACGGTCGTCTTTGTTTTGATATTGCTCAAAACACGAAGTCGAATTCCGTTCGTTTGTTTCGTGGATATCGGTGAGTTACTTTTTTTCTATACATGCTATCGACCTGAAACTTGTTTCATCGCATTCAGCGCGTCAAATTACGCCGGAAACGGTCGTCTTTGTTTTGATATTGCTCAAAACACGAAGTCGAATTCCGTTCGTTTGTTTCGTGGATATCGGTGAGTTACTTTTTTTCTATACATGCTATCGACCTGAAACTTGTTTCATCGCATTCAGCGCGTCAAATTACGCCGGAAACGGTCGTCTTTGTTTTGATATTGCTCAAAACACGAAGTCGAATTTCGTTCGTTTGTTTCGTGGATATCGGTGAGTTACTTTTTTTCTATACATGCTAGCGACCTAAAACTTGTTTCATCGCATTCAGCGCGTCAAATTACGCCGGAAACGGTCGTCTTTGTTCTGATATTGCTCAAAACACGGAGTCGAATTCCGTTTGTTTGTTTCGTGGATATCGGTGAGTGACTTTTTTTCTATACATGCTAGCGACCTGAAACTTGTTTCATCGCATTCAGCGCGTCAAATTACGCCGGAAACAATCGTCTTTGTTTTGATATTGCTTGAAACACGAAGTCGAATTCCGTTCATTTGTTTCGTGGATATCGGTGAGTAACTTTTTTTCTATACATGCTAGCGACCTAAAACTTGTTTTATCGCATTCAGCGCGTCAAATTACGCCGGAAACGGCCGTCTTTGTTTTGATATTGCTCGATAGACGAAGTCGGAGTCCGTTTGTTTGTTTCGTGGATATGGGTGAGTTACTTTTTTTCCTTACATGCTAGCGACCTGAAAATTGTTTCATCGCATTCAGCGCGTCAAATTACGCCGGAAACGGCCGTCGTTGTTTTGATATTGCTCAAAACACGAAGTCGAATTTCGTTCGTTTGTTTCGTGGATATCGGTGAGTTACTTTTTTTCTATACATGCTAGCGACCTGAAACTTGTTTCATCGCATTCAGCGCGTCAAATTACGCCGGAAACAATCGTCTTTGTTTTGATATTGCTTAAAACACGAAGTCGAATTCCGTTCATTTGTTTCGTGGATATCGGTGAGTAACTTTTTTTCTATACATGCTAGCGACCTAAAACTTGTTTTATCGCATTCAGCGCGTCAAATTACGCCGGAAACGGTCGTCTTTGTTTTGATATTGCTCAAAACACGAAGTCGAATTTCGTTCGTTTGTTTCGTGGATATCGGTGAGTTACTTTTTTTCTATACATGCTATCGACCTGAAACTTGTTTCATCGCATTCAGCGCGTCAAATTACGCCGGAAACGGTCGTCTTTGTTTTGGTATTGCTCAAAACACGAAGTCGAATTCCGTTCGTTTGTTTCGTGGATATCGGTGAGTAACTTTCTTTCTCTACATGCTAGCGACCTAAAACTTGTTTTATCGCATTCAGCGCGTCAAATTACGCCGGAAACGGCCGTTTTTGTTTTGATATTGCCCGATAGACGAAGTCGTAGTCCGTTTGTTTGTTTTTCAGATATCGGTTAGTAACTTTTTTTCTATACATGCTAGCGACCTAAAACTTGTTTTATCGCATTCAGCGCGTCAAATTACGCCGGAAACGGTCGTCTTTGTTTTGATATTGCTCAAAACACGAAGTCGAATTTCGTTCGTTTGTTTCGTGGATATCGGTGAGTTACTTTTTTTCTATACATGCTAGCGACCTAAAACTTGTTTCATCGCATTCAGCGCGTCAAATTACGCCGGAAACGGTCGTCTTTGTTCTGATATTGCTCAAAACACGAAGTCGAATTCCGTTTGTTTGTTTCGTGGATATCGGTGAGTAACTTTTTTTCTATACATGCTAGCGACCTAAAACTTGTTTCATCGCATTCAGCGCGTCAAATTACGCCGGAAACAATCGTCTTTGTTTTGATATTGCTTAAAACACGAAGTCGAATTCCGTTCATTTGTTTCGTGGATATCGGTGAGTAACTTTTTTTCTATACATGCTAGCGACCTAAAACTTGTTTTATCGCATTCAGCGCGTCAAATTACGCCGGAAACGGTCGTCTTTGTTTTGATATTGCTCAAAACACGAAGTCGAATTTCGTTCGTTTGTTTCGTGGATATCGGTGAGTTACTTTTTTTCTATACATGCTATCGACCTGAAACTTGTTTCATCGCATTCAGCGCGTCAAATTACGCCGGAAACGGTCGTCTTTGTTTTGATATTGCTCAAAACACGAAGTCGAATTCCGTTCGTTTGTTTCGTGGATATCGGTGAGTAACTTTCTTTCTCTACATGCTAGCGACCTAAAACTTGTTTTATCGCATTCAGCGCGTCAAATTACGCCGGAAACGGCCGTCTTTGTTTTGATATTGCTCGATAGACGAAGTCGGAGTCCGTTTGTTTGTTTTTCAGATATCGGTTAGTAACTTTTTTTCTATACATGCTAGCGACCTAAAACTTAGTTTATCGCATTCAGCGCGTCAAATTACGCCGGAAACGGTCGTCTTTGTTTTGATATTGCTCAAAACACGAAGTCGAATTTCGTTCGTTTGTTTCGTGGATATCGGTGAGTTACTTTTTTTCTATACATGCTAGCGACCTAAAACTTGTTTCATCGCATTCAGCGCGTCAAATTACGCCGGAAACGGTCGTCTTTGTTCTGATATTGCTCAAAACACGGAGTCGAATTCCGTTTGTTTGTTTCGTGGATATCGGTGAGTAACTTTTTTTCCATACATGCTAGCGACCTGAAACTTGTTTCATCGCATTCAGCGCGTCAAATTACGCCGGAAACAATCGTCTTTGTTTTGATATTGCTTAAAACACGAAGTCGAATTCCGTTCATTTGTTTCGTGGATATCGGTGAGTAACTTTTTTTCTATACATGCTGGCGACCTAAAACTTGTTTTATCGCATTCAGCGCGTCAAATTACGCCGGAAACGGCCGTCTTTGTTTTGATATTGCCCGATAGACGAAGTCGGAGTCCGTTCGTTTGTTCTTCAAATATCGGTTAGTAACTTTTTTTCTATACATGCTAGCGACCTAAAACTTGTTTTATCGCATTCAGCGCGTCAAATTACGCCGGAAACGGTCGTCTTCGTTTTGATATTGCTCAAAACACGAAGTCGAATTCCGTTCGTTTGTTCCGTGGATATCGGTGAGTAACTTTTTTTCTATACATGCTAGCGACCTGAAACTTGTTTCATCGCATTCAGCGCGTCAAATTAAGCCGGAAACGGCCGTCTTTGTTTTGATATTGCTCAAAACACGAAGTCGAATTTCGTTCGTTTGTTCCGTGGATATGGGTGAGTTACTTTTTTTCCTTACATGCTAGCGACCTGAAAGTTGTTTCATCGCATTCAGCGCGTCAAATTACGCCGGAAACGGCCGTCGTTGTTTTGATATTGCTCAAAACACGAAGTCGAATTTCGTTCGTTTGTTTCGTGGATATCGGTGAGTAACTTTTTTTCTATACATGCTAGCGACCTAAAACTTGTTTCATCGCATTCAGCGCGTCAAATTACGCCGGAAACGGCCGTCTTTGTTTTGATATTGCTCGATAGACGAAGTCGGAGTCCGTTTGTTTGTTCTTCAAATATCGGTTAGTAACTTTTTTTCTATATATGCTAGCGACCTAAAACTTGTTTTATCGCATTTAGCGCGTCAAATTACGCTGGAAACGGTCGTCTTTGTTCTGATATTGCTCAAAACACGGAGTCGAATTCCGTTTGTTTGTTTCGTGGATATCGGTGAGTAACTTTTTTTCTATACATGCTAGCGACCTAAAACTTGTTTCATCGCATTCAGCGCGTCAAATTACGCCGGAAACAATCGTCTTTGTTTTGATATTGCTTAAAACACGAAGTCGAATTCCGTTCATTTGTTTCGTGGATATCGGTGAGTAACTTTTTTTCTATACATGCTAGCGACCTAAAACTTGTTTTATCGCATTTAGCGCGTCAAATTACGCCGGAAACGGTCGTCTTTGTTCTGATATTGCTCAAAACACGGAGTCGAATTCCGTTTGTTTGTTTCGTGGATATCGGTGAGTAACTTTTTTTCTATACATGCTAGCGACCTAAAACTTGTTTCATCGCATTCAGCGCGTCAAATTACGCCGGAAACAATCGTCTTTGTTTTGATATTGCTTAAAACACGAAGTCGAATTCCGTTCGTTTGTTTCGTGGATATCGGTGAGTTACTTTTTTTCTATACATGCTAGCGACCTAAAACTTGTTTCATCGCATTCAGCGCGTCAAATTACGCCGGAAACGGTCGTCTTTGTTCTGATATTGCTCAAAACACGGAGTCGAATTCCGTTTGTTTGTTTCGTGGATATCGGTGAGTAACTTTTTTTCTATACATGCTAGCGACCTGAAACTTGTTTCATCGCATTCAGCGCGTCAAATTACGCCGGAAACAATCGTTTTTGTTTTGATATTGCTTAAAACACGAAGTCGAATTCCGTTCATTTGTTTCGTGGATATCGGTGAGTAACTTTTTTTCTATACATGCTGGCGACCTAAAACTTGTTTTATCGCATTCAGCGCGTCAAATTACGCCGGAAACGGCCGTCTTTGTTTTGATATTGCCCGATAGACGAAGTCGGAGTCCGTTCGTTTGTTCTTCAAATATCGGTTAGTAACTTTTTTTCTATACATGCTAGCGACCTAAAACTTGTTTTATCGCATTCAGCGCGTCAAATTACGCCGGAAACGGTCGTCTTCGTTTTGATATTGCTCAAAACACGAAGTCGAATTCCGTTCGTTTGTTCCGTGGATATCGGTGAGTAACTTTTTTTCTATACATGCTAGCGACCTGAAACTTGTTTCATCGCATTCAGCGCGTCAAATTAAGCCGGAAACGGCCGTCTTTGTTTTGATATTGCTCAAAACACGAAGTCGAATTTCGTTCGTTTGTTCCGTGGATATGGGTGAGTTACTTTTTTTCCTTACATGCTAGCGACCTGAAAGTTGTTTCATCGCATTCAGCGCGTCAAATTACGCCGGAAACGGCCGTCGTTGTTTTGACATTGCTCAAAACACGAAGTCGAATTTCGTTCGTTTGTTTCGTGGATATCGGTGAGTAACTTTTTTTCTATACATGCTAGCGACCTAAAACTTGTTTCATCGCATTCAGCGCGTCAAATTACGCCGGAAACGGCCGTCTCTGTTTTGATATTGCTCGATAGACGAAGTCGGAGTCCGTTTGTTTGTTCTTCAAATATCGGTTAGTAACTTTTTTTCTATACATGCTAGCGACCTAAAACTTGTTTTATCGCATTTAGCGCGTCAAATTACGCTGGAAACGGTCGTCTTTGTTCTGATATTGCTCAAAACACGGAGTCGAATTCCGTTTGTTTGTTTCGTGGATATCGTTGAGTAACTTTTTTTCTATACATGCTAGCGACCTAAAACTTGTTTCATCGCATTCAGCGCGTCAAATTACGCCGGAAACAATCGTCTTTGTTTTGATATTGCTTAAAACACGAAGTCGAATTCCGTTCATTTGTTTCGTGGATATCGGTGAGTAACTTTTTTTCTATACATGCTAGCAGCCTAAAACTTGTTTTATCGCATTTAGCGCGTCAAATTACGCCGGAAACGGTCGTCTTTGTTCTGATATTGCTCAAAACACGGAGTCGAATTCCGTTTGTTTGTTTCGTGGATATCGGTGAGTAACTTTTTTTCTATACATGCTAGCGACCTAAAACTTGTTTTATCGCATTCAGCGCGTCAAATTACGCCGGAAACGGTCGTCTTCGTTTTGATATTGCTCAAAACACGAAGTCGAATTCCGTTCGTTTGTTCCGTGGATATCGGTGAGTAACTTTTTTTCTATACATGCTAGCGACCTGAAACTTGTTTCATCGCATTCAGCGCGTCAAATTAAGCCGGAAACGGCCGTCTTTGTTTTGATATTGCTCAAAACACGAAGTCGAATTTCGTTCGTTTGTTCCGTGGATATGGGTGAGTTACTTTTTTTCCTTACATGCTAGCGACCTGAAAGTTGTTTCATC